>NC_047507.1:26527149-26590757 GCF_902827115.2 Pseudochaenichthys georgianus | reverse complement strand
GGGTGGTTTGTGAACTACCTCTCTGAAAGGTCCCAATGTGTTCACTTTGATGGGCTGTCTTCTGAGTGGTTAAACATTTCTAATGGTGTACCACAAGGTTCTGTTTTAGGACCACTTTTATTCTCCATATGTATTAACAGTGTAGGTGATAATGTGGATGAAGCTACTTTACATTTTTAATGCGGATGATACTGTAATGTATTGTGCAGGTCCCTCCATTAAAGAGGCTGTTGTTAAATTACAAGCTGTTTTTAACACTATTCAGACTCAGCTCTCTGAATTAAAGCTTCTTTTAAATGTTGAGAAAACCAAGGTAATGCTCTTTTCAAAAGCTAAAAAGACTCCAGAGCCTGTTTTAGATATTGTAACTACGCAAGGAACAAAACTTGAAGTTGTTGCCTGTTACAAATACCTTGGTATCTGGCTTGATGATTGTCTCTCTTTTAAACTTCATGTCAATAACCTGCTAAAAAAACTGAGGGTTAGGCTAGGTTTCTTTTTCAGAAACAAGTCCTGTTTCTCGCTTGAGGCCAGGAAAAGGCTAGTCACTGTGACCTTTTTACCTGTGCTGGACTATGGGGATTTGTTGTATATGAATGCACCTGCCAATTACCTGAGCAAATTGGATGCTGCGTATCACAGTGCTCTGAGATTTGTCACAAATTGTAAAGCGCTTACTCATCACTGTACACTGTATACCAAGGCAGGTTTACCATCTCTCTCTGTACGGAGGCTCAGTCACTGGTACACTTTTATCTATAAAGCTTTGTTGGGTAAACTCCCGTATTATATCTGCTCGCTGATAACACAGAGTTGCAAGCAGCTATTGTCTGAGGTCACATGATGTGGTCTTGTTAGATGTGCCAAGAGCAAGGACTGTCTCAGGTAAGACAGCTTTTATGTGCGCAGCTCCACTTGCTTGGAACAATCTTCAGCAAGAATTGAAACTGAGCAATCTCATTCCTCTGCATGTTTTTAAAGCTAGGGTAAATGAAATGCTTGCCGATACAATGGGCACTTGTAAATGTCTATAACTATGTATCCTGTAAATATAATGTATAATGTCCTTTATTGTTTTATGTTTCATGTGGAACCTATATGCTGCAGGTCTCCCTTGAAAAAGAGATCTATGATCTCAATGGGACCAATCTGGTTAAATAAAGGTTTGAAATGAAATGAAAAATTGCTCAGGTCAAGTAAGTCAAGTCAAGTCATACAAAATTCTGATGAATAAGCCCAGTTTCTGCATTTCCGCATCAGTTAAAAGACAGTGGTTATGAACATGGATTCAATCCACACTATGATCTTCATTACATACACAGTTAATCATTTGAAATCTAATCTAGACCGATGGCAATCATATTAACCCTAGAACTGCAGACAATATAGCTAGGACTCAAAAAGTCTGTTAGGAACCTTGACTCAATAGCTTGGAGGACTCAAATGCACGACCCAGAGACAAAAAGGTTTTTGAAGAAAAAATAGTCTTTACTTGCAAATAAACAAAATTACTCTTTTAGAGGAATGAACAAACTGACAAAACGTAAAGCGCTCTCGTGGAGGGTAAAAGGCAAAACACTGGCTTTCATTAAACAATGGCTTAGATCTTACTTCTTGGAGCAATGAACAAGACGAACCGACAACTAACAAGGGGAGACAGGACAATATATACATGAGGTAAGTGGGCACAGGTGGAAACAATCAGGGGCGGGGCAGACACTGATGATGGCGGGAAAAGGAACCAGAGCAGGAAGTAAAGGGACCTGGAATGAGACAAGGTGAGTACAACATAAAACAGGAAGTGGAACATAAACTAAACTAACATGACAAAACTTAACATAATTGACGGGACACAACAGTACCCCCCCTTCTAGGGCCGACTCCTGACGGCCCAGGCTGCTCAGGGTGACGATCATAGAAGTCACTGATGAGTGTCTTGTCCACAATGAACGTTGAGGAGACCCACAAACGTTCCTCAGTGCCGTAACCCTCCCAATCAACCAAGAATTGTCGTCCTCGGCCCCGTTTGCGGACCGCCAGAAGTCTCTTGACTGTGTACACCGGACCACCTTCAATGATCCGGGGTGGTGGAGGGAGCTTGGAGGCGGGAACCAGAGTGCTCTCTCGAACTGGCTTGAGTTTGCTCACGTGAAACGTGGGATGGACCCTCAAAGATCTGGGGAGTTTGAGGCGCACAGAGACAGGGTTAATGACTCTTGAAATTGGGAAAGGACCCACAAACCTCGGTGCCAACTTCTTGGAGTGAACGTGTAGGGGTAGATCCTTGGTGGAGAGCCAGACTTTCTGGCCCGCCCTGTAGAGGGGAGCCGCACGCCGGTGGCGATCCGCCGCTGACTTCATCCGGGTCGAGGTCCGGAGTAGCGCCTGCCGAGCACCGGCCCAAACCCGCCGACAGCGTCGGACCATGGCATGCGCGGATGGAACCTTGACTTCTTCCTCATTAGCAGGGAAGAGAGGAGGCTGGTACCCATTAGCACACTGGAAAGGGGAAAGACCCGTGGCAGCCGAGGGGAGAGTGTTGTGGGCATACTCTATCCAGGTAAGGTGATCGCTCCAAGTGGTCTGCTTCTGGGACACGAGGCACCTGAGGCATGTTTCGAGGTCTTGGTTCAGGCGCTCTGTCTGACCGTTGGACTGCGGGTGGTAACCGGAAGATAAGCTGACGGTGGCGCCGAGGAGCTGGCAAAACTCCTTCCAGAAGTTGGAAATGAACTGTGGTCCTCTGTCGGAAACTATGTCACTGGGGAAACCATGGATTCTGAACACGTGAATTAACATGACCTCTGCCGTCTTCTTGGCAGAGGGAAGTTTGAGCAGAGGAATGAAATGTGCCATCTTTGAGAAACGGTCTACCACCGTCAGGACGGTAGTGTTACCTTTGGAGGGCGGTAGTCCAGTCACAAAGTCCATGGAGATGTGCGACCATGGTCGCTGAGGCACTGGGAGGGGCTGGAGAAGACCCATCTGGGCCCGGGATGAGGTCTTATTCCGGGCACACACTGGACAGGCCGCCACGTACTCGGAGACCTCTTTTTTCATGGCCGGCCACCAGAACCGCTGCTTTATGGCAAACATTGTTCGTCGGACGCCGGGATGGCATGTGAACTTGGACGTGTGAGCCCAGTGGATTACCTGAGAGCGTAAAGACACAGGGACAAACAAGCGGTTGCCTGGACACTCGCTGGGTGCCGGGCTCACAACATTCGCCTGCTTCACATCTGTTTCTATCTGCCATGTTAGCGACCCAACCACACAGTTCAGTGGAAGGATTGATACTGGTTCCTTGGCATTATGTTCAGGCTCAAAGAGACGAGACAGTGTGTCTGGCTTACGGTTTTGTGTACCGGGCCGAAAAGACAATATGAAGTTAAATCTGCTGAAGAACAGAGTCCACTGGGCCTGACGTGAATTTAGTCGCTTGGCTTTCCTAACATATTCTAAATTCTTGTGGTCAGTCCAAACAAGAAATGGTTGCTCCGCCCCTTCTAGCCAGTGTCTCCACTCCTCCAAAGCTGCTTTGACAGCTAGTAACTCCTTGTTCCCCACATCATAATTTTTTTCAGCTGAGGTCAACTTACGCGATAGATAGGCACAGGGGTGCATCCTGTTATCCTCGGAGGATCTCTGGGACAACACAGCCCCGATGCCCTCGTTGGATGCGTCAACCTCAACCACAAACTGTCTCTGGGGATCCGGAACAGTGAGTACAGGTGCCGTGGTGAATCTCTTCTTGAGGCATTGGAAGGCGGACTCGGCCTGGGAGGTCCACTGAAAGGAGACTTTAGAGGAGGTGAGAGCATGCAAAGGTGCGGCTACAGAACTGAAGTTGCGTATAAACTTCCGATAAAAGTTGGCAAACCCCAGGAATTGCTGAACCTTTTTGCTGCTATCAAGAGTGGGCCAGTTGGCCACCGCACTGACCTTGGATGGATCCATCTGCACCTGATTAGCGGTGACAATATAGCCCAGAAAGGAGACAGTGGTTGCATGGAAGTCGCACTTTTCAGCTTTCACATACAACTGATTCTCAAGAAGCTTCTGGAGAACATGCATGACATGAGACTGACTATCTGGGGAGAAAATCAAAATATCATCCAGATACACGAAAACAGAAACATTCAAATACTCTCTCAAAATGTCATTTACCATGGCCTGAAATACAGCAGGAGCATTACATAGTCCAAAAGGCATGACCCGATATTCATAATGTCCGCTTGGGGTGTTGAACCCCGTTTTCCACTCGTCTCCCTCTCTAATCCTGACGAGGTGGTAAGCATTCCTAAGATCGAGTTTGGTAAAAACTTTAGCTGTTTGAAGCAGTTCAAATGCTGAAGACATCAGCGGGAGTGGGTGGCGGTTCTTAACAGTCATTTTGTTCAATGGGCTGTAGTCAATGCATGGCCTGAGCGACCCATCCTTCTTACCCACAAAGAAGAATCCTGCACCAGCAGGTGACGAAGAGGGCTGGATTATCCCCGTTTTCAACGAGGAGGAGATGTAATCGTCCATGGCCGCACGCTCCGGTCCCGAGATGGAGTATAAGCGCACCCTAGGGATGGGTGCGCCAGGCAGCAGGTCGATGGCACAGTCAAAAGGACGATGAGGGGGCAGTGACAGAGCTTTGGTTTTATTAAAAACCTCCTTAAGGTCATGGTAGCATGAGGGGACCTTGGAAAGGTCAGGAAAATCTGAGCTTCTAACCGAAACTGCAACGGTTTGTGGGGCTCTACAGGACTGTTCACAATTCCCTCCCCATCCCTTAATTTGTCCTGAACCCCAATCAATCTGTGGGTTATGTGTCTTTAGCCAAGGAAACCCCAAAATCAGTGGATGTTGTGCTGAATTGAATAGATAAAACTGCATTATCTCTACATGATTATTATCAATTGTTACTTGAATGGGTTCCGTACAATCAGTTACTTTACACATTAGTCTGCCATCTAGGGCGCTGGCATTGACAGGATGCTTGAGAGGGACAGTCTTAATATTAAGGCGTTTAGCTAAATCCCAGTCTATGAGGCTTTCATCAGCCCCAGAGTCAATTAGCGCCCCCAGAGTATGTGTCTGACTGTTAGCTGTGACTTTAACCTGGGTGAGTGTGCGAGGAGGATAGTTAGAGGAAATCTTGCTCACCAACGCCCTCCTCATGGTTGGTGAGCAAGCCCTTTTCCCACGCATGATGCCTGCTGGTGACCCGATTGGCCACAGTAAAAGCAACATCCCTCCTGCAGGCGGCGCCGTCTTTCCTCTGGAGAAATCCTTGTTCTCCCGAGCTGCATTGGTTCCTCCGGTGCCTGTGATGGCGCTGTCACTGCTGGGCCTGATGAAGAGTGAAACAAGGGATCCCATGAAGGCTGCTTATCCAGAGAGCGCCCCTGGTGGCTTGGATGTCTTGTTGCAGTTTGGCGCCGTTCTCTCTCTCTGAGGCGGTTATCAACTCGGATAGACATGGAAATCAGCGATTCCAGGTCTTGTGGTAGTTCTAGTGGAGCCAGGTGGTCTTTGATGGTTTCAGATAGTCCATTCCGGAAGGCGTCTATTAATGCTGGGGTGTTCCAGCCACTGTCTATGGTACGGAACTCTATGGCATAATCTAACACTGGCCGTGGGTGCTGTTTGAGCTGCATGAGTACACGGGTGGCCTCAGCGGCAGGTGAAGTAAGATCAAAAATCCTGCTCATAGTGTCTTTGAATTCTGTGAAAGATCCACATATACTGGAGTCTCTTGACCACTCCGCAGTGGCCCATGCGGCAGCTCTGCCAGTTAAATGGGAGACCATAAATGCTACTTTAGCCTCATCTGACACAAACGCGGCTGGGTTAAGTTTGTAGTGCAGGTCACACTGGACTAGGAAGGTTCTGCAGTTGCCAGATTCACCTGAATATTTCTCTGGCGATGCCAACCGCAGTGGGACAGGAGAGAAACTGACCTCGGCCTGATTAGCAGCAGGATTAGCATCAGGTGGCGTAGCAGAAATCGGAGCTGTAGCAGTTGCCTCTAGATGAGTGAGGACTCTGTGGAGCTGTTCTGCCAGCTGGTTCACCTGCGACGTGACAGAAGTTTGGAAATCCTCCTGGCGATCTGAAAGGTCCTTCACTCCATGGCTAATGGTTTTTAGCTGCCCCTGGTGCTGATAGATGATGTTTCCCTGTGCAGACAGGGCAGTCTGGAGCGTCTTGGGGTCGGCTGAGTCCATATTGGTCGGTTCGTTCTGTTAGGAACCTTGACTCAATAGCTTGGAGGACTCAAATGCACGACCCAGAGACAAAAAGGTTTTTGAAGAAAAAATAGTCTTTACTTGCAAATAAACAAAATCACTCTTTTAGAGGAATGAACAAACTGACAAAACGTAAAGCGCTCTCGTGGAGGGTAAAAGGCAAAACACTGTCTTTCATTAAACAATGGCTTAGATCTTACTTCTTGGAGCAATGAACAAGACGAACCGACAACTAACAAGGGGAGACAGGAAAATATATACATGAGGTAAGTGGGCACAGGTGGAAACAATCAGGGGCGGGGAAGACACTGATGATGGCGGGAAAAGGAACCAGAGCAGGAAGTAAAGGGACCTGGAATGAGACAAGGTGAGTACAACATAAAACAGGAAGTGGAACATAAACTAAACTAACATGACAAAACTTAACATAATTGACGGGACACAACAAAGTCTGTTCAAAAAGGCAGAATTCCAGGTAAGAAAATCATATATGGCATTTGCCATTAGACATATTTAATTTACATTTCTGTTAACACTAGCACCGCCAACAGCGTCAGCAGCTACATAGATATCATTTTCGAATAATTTATTTGGTTCCTCTTCATAATTTCCTTATAAACTAAGTAGGACGATTTAAAACTCACTTAATTGGGTTAATTTAGAAATTGCTTCAATCATCATAACAGATAAAAAAGTTCAGATTCATTGTACAAATACATCAAAGAATGATGCACTTCTACAAACAATAACAACATAATTAAAACATTTAAACAAACTACTAAAAGTAGATCAACTACATTATTCAACTGTTTACAGTAACTTCTGATAATGGGTTGGGTACCGAGAACCGGTTCCGGTTCGGAACCTGTTCCAACATTTCGATTCCAACGGCATCATTTAGAAATGTGAATTTCGGTTCCGCTTTTCGATGCCTGAGGAAATGTTTCTCGCCGCTCTCCATAGTCTACTGTATGACTGCGGTGGGGCGGGAAATGTAGCGTTGTACCTACACTTCCTACAATGTAACCTGAGACCAGGGCTGAAGTCGAATAGTCCATTTAGCTTAGGAACCTTCCTAAAGGAGTGAAATGACCCGGAAGTCCCTCAGTGGCAGCCATGATAAGTGCCGTTCGAATTCTCTAGAATGATGAGAATGATAGGAAAGGAGGTTTCAAACTTCCTTTATAACCTCCTTTAGCTTAGGAACCACTGGACCTCCCTAACCGACAGGAGAAGCGAAAATGCTGCCCCACAATGCCTTGCAGCCGCAGCATTTGCCGTCACTCAACAGTCGGCCGTTCACGGAAACAACCGATTATGACAGAGAAATGATATCATGAAAGTTACGGTGCTTATTAAGCATTTTAAAACATAGGTGGTAAGTTGCCAACATGCTTTGTTTTGAACGTTCATCAGTATTATAATCAAAAAGAGAAATATGAACGTTAGTTTTTACTGAAATTATCAAATAAAGTCAACATTTCAGTCTTTACTGAGCTGTGTGGAGTTTGTTCAACTTTTAAAAGATGTTTGAATGGTGATATACACAGTGATAGATGTTAAGGATTAACGTTTATAATAAATACATTTGTATTGATTTTAAGATATTTTCATAGTTCATACAATCATACGTATTGGGATCATTGGTATTAATGTGGACCGGAGGGAGAGGGTGACGAGCATAAGTTTCACTTTCCCTTTTTTATTTCAATTCCAACTTTGGTCATGAAGAATATGTTTCTCTGTTGTTCATAAAGCAAAGCAACAGCATCAGAGCACGGTGCAGAGTCTCTAGATGAGTTTACAGTAGGCCCTCCTTCTTATTGAACATCCAGGTTGTAGTCCGCTGTATAGAAAACTGTAGTTTCCATAGTTTCCCCACAGCAGCAGACGCACACAATGACGTCCGCTGGCGCATCATAAACACGTCGGATAGTGAAAGTGCATTCGGATTCTCTAAAGTACTGCAGTCTCTTCTCCTAAGTCCTTTTGAATTCTCCTATCCACTATCCCTTAACCCCGTGACGTTTCACTCAGAGGTCAAGGAATAGACGATAGGGTTAGAATTTAGGAGCTGATCTTTGGACTATTCGACTGCAGCCCATGGCCGGCCCATTGCACTGGCGTTATAGATGTTCGCCTAGGGCGCCAGATCTGGGAGGCGCTGCGCTGACAGCTCTGGGAGGGAAAACAAATGTTTTGACCGTTGGTGCTCATCCTAATTTTCGGCCTTGATGTAACAACATTCATAATTAAGTAAATGTAGCACCCCTTTTACCCCGGTTACACGTTTCATTCGCCCTGTACGATGGGCGCTACAAGTGATGAAAATGGGGGATGTTGGCTTATCTGGCGCCCGCAGCTCACAGCCAAAGTGCGAGTGAGCGAGGGAGAAAGGGAGGGTGCACAGTGCACTGGAACCGGCGCTGTTGTTATTAGCATCTGGTGCTAGCTGCTCTAACGGAAGAAGAAGATGTTTCTACAATGATGTGGAGAGAGAGTCCTCTCCAGTCCAGTCAGACTGAGAGGCTGATAACTACAGCTCAGTGAGGTAAAGGACTCTTGAATGTTTAGATAGTTCACTTTAGTCTAAGTTATCTCAGTGGGTCTCAAACGTTTTGATCACAATTGATGTAAACACATATTTCCAAGGCACTCCTTTATAATTATTGGGATAACACAGGTTTGAAATCATTCCAATGTATACTATAGGACAGTAAACCAGACATATCCTTTTAAACTGGAGAGATACAAAAATGTGCATCAATAAAATAGTAAAATAAGATATGAATGAACAACACAAATAAAATACGTTACATGTATTTGTTATTGGCTATGGGTTATTGGTTGTGCTCACATACTTATTTAATTATTCAAATGTAAATTCGTATGGGTGTTTAGAGTTGTACCCCCTAGATCTAGTCTCTAGTAATTCTGCTTAAAGTGCACCAGATTGAAGCATTTTGCTTTAAAATGTTCAAACATTTATTCCTGGTATGCCTGAGAAGGCAGATGCTTGTTTTTCTCAACAAGAACTTAATACTTTTTTTTACCCTGCCCCTCAAAGAATCGGAATTGAGAACCGTTAAGAACCGGAATCGAAAAGTAGAATCGGAATCAGAATCGTGGAAATTCAAACGATACCCAATGTTGTCTGTGTTGGTTATTCTCGCGTCCAGGAGAGAAGCTTAAAAAGGAGACTAAATTGAGTCTCTGAGATGGTTTCAAATTGGTACTTTAATTAAAAAATAATGGCACGGTTAAGTTCACAAACAGAATATTGTTCGGACAGAAAAGCAGCTGTCCTCTGGCTCTCGCTAGCAGAGACAAAGAGGCCGAACCCCTCAGGTCAAGCTTGTTATATATCCTCTGCTGGCTCCTCCCTGCGGGCCGGCTCTCGACGGTTTAATGTCCGTTGTTTCGCATATCAGAGGATACAGACATTGTACATTCAATATATATCTAAACACGCCTTTTCTCTTCCTTAACTCTTTCATAACTTTTCATTTAACACATTCTAAACGCTGTAATCAATACTCCAAAAAATACAGGAAATACTCCATGGCAGATTGGTTTCCGGTCGTTCCTGATGTTGTCACATGCTACCCACATCTGTAAACAATAACGTACTCAAATAAACTGTACCTTTATTTAATATTCAACAATACTAATATCTCAACGTCTATAGTTGTAGTGTGGAAATCAGTAGGTTTCGGTGTGCAACATCATATCATATCATATCGCTGCTAAATTCACCTCTGTAGTAAATGGTATATTAGCCTCATGCTAAATGCTAACCGGAGATGAAGGATTTTCAGAATAAGAGCTTAACAACTGGTTGTGCACAAGAACTTCTGGTTTTTCAGTATAAAACAGCATTTAAACTGAAGGTATGTTTAAGGTACATTATGCTATCAAAACATTGATTTTAATTTCTAACACCAACCCTAATAATGACACAGGTGAAATAAACGAGGCATCTATTTTCCTCTCTCTCTCTCTCTCTCTCTCTCTCCCCCTCTCTCTCTCTCTCTCCTGACAGCCCGTCAGTATCGGGGTTAGTCAAAAATCAATCCCTTGGCGGTTCTATTGTTAATTTACCGTTTTGTCTTCTCTTTGCAATGCTTAATCGATTTGAAACCAAGTCTAATGTAGCTTAAACTTAACGTTAGCTTTCTAGCTAACACAACAAATGCACGTACCTTTCTCTGTGGGTTTTTTTGTAGTGACGAATGAAGTTGGATGGTGTGGTGGTCCTGTCACTGATCTTTATGCTGCAGACCCTGCATACCGCTGCGCTGTTCTATTCTTATTAGCGTCATCAACAACATAATCCTTGAATCCAAACTTGACTATTTTTGGAGTAACGCTAGCCGCTGCCATGTTAACTGACACTCCTGCCTACTAGTGGGTTGCCAGGTTTGCGCGCAAAGCGCTTTAATCACCCAATCACATTTCGAAAAAACTAAACATAATATCTCAATACAAAAAACAAACGCAAATATTTTATTTTAAAATGTCATGTCCTTTCAAGTCATCTGTCTCAAGCTTAAGTCAAGTCTCAAGTCATGAATACCAAGTCAAAGTCAAGTCTTTTATCAATGTTAGTCAAGCAAGTCTCAAGTCCAAAAATATGTGTCGGACTCGATCAAGTCATGTGACTCGAGTCCCCACCTCTGGTAACTGGAAATGATTTAAAACAACAAGCAAACATCAAACATTTCACTCTTTTCAACACACTTAAGCCGTGGTCGGGGAAACTGAATTATACTGCGGAAGTCTTTTGAAATAATGGTTTGGCTTTACGTATTTCAGTGAGTGTTTGATCTCCTATGGTTACAGCAGTCATTGCATATGTAACCCAAATGTCCCGTAGCCTCTCTGAACACCATGGGACTTTGCGTTGTGTTTGTTATTGGTGATGGGATGTTATGCAGAGGGGTGGAAAACAGGACACAGCAGATAGGAATTCACACACAGCGATTTATTCTTCACAATGGCAGCTCTTCTGACACACCTTTTGCGGAGTGAATATAAACATTAGCGCATTAGCTACATGCTAACCAATACAATAACCAAATGAACAGACAAAACATAAACATCCCACTCCCAAACATACACAAACGGGTAAATAAACATTTAAACTAACCCATTAATTAAATAAATGGAATGTTTGGACGTTTTTAACATAATAATGTGTACAATTATTTGCCGCCATTAACACTGCTCACCTTTTGCGGAGTGAATATAAACATTAGTGCCAAGATGGCGGCCGCACCCAGAACAACAAGAGAAATACGGTGTCCCACAATGCACAAAAAACAACAATTTGCTGCGCAACAGCAACACCTAGTGGCCTGTCAAGGCTGTTACCTTACATCTACCCCTTCTTTAATTGATGCCGTCCCAGCCATCAGGCCAAACAAAATACAACAAAGGCCACAAACAATTTAAACAGTTAAAGAGAAACAAATAACCTTTCTGTATGTATGATTGTCTTATAAAATGTGTGCGTGTTATACATTTTAACAGTCAGAATGTTGTGGCTTGATTGTGTCACCCCTGTCCTGCTTCTCTACTTGCTTTGGCCCTTTGCCACAACTTCCATCCCCTTTCTCACCTCTTCTGGTCCTCTTCCGAACTCAGGACTTGTGACTCACATGACTGTCTCTTCGGGGCACACCGATTTCTTGGTGGATTTCTCCTAGGAGCCTTGTCAAGTGATTTGGTGTCACTCACAGTCGTACTTTCCTCATCTCCTTCATCCATTTGTTCTTCCTCCACATCCACTTCCTCCATTTGTTTGGGCTCATCGTGTACCACTTGTGTCCCAGGTCCCACATTCTCCTCAACTTCCTCTGTATGATCGATCTCACAGTCCTCTGCTGCATCCGATTCAACCTCTTCTCCTATCACTTCACTGACTCGTTCCACTGGAAGGAACATACACTGTGTGAGGAGGTTGCGGTGCACCACCCTCTCTCTCTCGCTGTCCTCCAATCGTATCACATATACAGGTGTGTTGAGTTGTTTCTTCACCACAATGTATGGACGTGCCTCACATCTGTCTCCCAGTTTCTGCCTTCCCTCCACATGACATACTTTGACAAGGACTCTATCCCCCAGTATGAAGACTTGACCCTTTTCTTTTCTGTCATAGTGCTTTTTCTGTTGAGCCTTAGCATGCCGAGAGGTTTGATTAGCCTGTGCATATGCCTGTGACAGACTGTCGTACAGAATTTGGACATAATCACTGTATCCACGTGGCTCACTTGCGGTGGAAAGCCCAAAAATCAGGTCCACTGGGAGTCTAGGATGTCTCCCAAACATCAGGTAGTATGGTGTGTAACCCGTTGAATCATGCTGTGTGCAGTTATAGGCATGTGTCATTGCGTCAAGATGCTCATGCCAGCGGGGTTTCAAGTGTGGCTCCAAGCTCCCCAGCATGTTCATGAGGGTCCGGTTGAACCTTTCGGTGGTCCCGTTGCCTTGTGGGTGGTAAGGGGTCGTATGAGTCTTTGTGATGCCAGTGCACTTACACAGCTCCTTCACAACTGTACTTTCAAAGTTGCGCCCTTGGTCCGCATGCAGCTTCGTAAAGGAACCCAAACCGGCAGAAGAAGTTTTTCCACAGTGTTTTAGCCACTGTAGAGGCCTTTTGGTCTTTTGTCGGGTAGGCTTGGGCATAGCGGGAAAAGTGGTCTGTAACCACAAGCACATTTTCCATGCCACCTTTGGACTTCTCCAGAGTCAGAAAGTTCACACACACCAGCTCCATTGGGGCACTGCTGTGGATACTGACCAGGGGAGCCCTGGAGCCTCCAGTAGGGGTCTTCCGGAGACAGCACCTTTCACACTGCTCACACCAAGCCTTGATTTCTTGAAACATTCTTGGCCAGTAGAATCTCTCCCTTATCATTTGCAACGTCTTCTCAAATCCTAAATTCCCTGAATAATCATGGAGAGCAGTCTTTACTGCTGTATGCAGTTTCTCTGGCAATACTAGCTGCTCCACTACTCCCCTTTGGCCGTCCTGGATGTGGCGGTACATGATACCATCCCTCACCATTAACCTCCTCCACTCTTTTAAAAGAAGGCACACCTGCCCACCACCACTGACCCTCTCGCTGCGGCTTGGTTTCCGGTTTAAACTTTTGTAGTGCAAGACGGGGCCAATGACAGAGTCCTCCTTCTGTCCCACACGGATCTCCTGTTTTGTCATGGCAGGCAGGGATTCCGTCCCCACCTCCCTGTAGGGCTCACTTGACATGCCCGGCCCAATGTCTTGTGAGTCAGGGTTCTCTGCAGCAGTGTTCTCATCAGGGGGCCCTCCTGGTTCTAGTGTGGGCTGTGTCTCCCCATGCACTCTCACATTGATCCCCACCCGCTGATGACAGGTTTGTAGGACCTGTGTGACCTCCTGGTTTGACATACGGGAGAGGGCATCTGCATTTGCGTTACATTGTCCCCTCCGATACTGGATGTCAAAGTGGAATGTAGACAGCCGAGACACCCATCGCTGACCGGTAGCATCCAGCTTTGCAGAGGACATCACATATTTGAGGGGGTTGTTATCCGTCAGGACAGAGAATGGACGCCCATAGAGATGGTCGTAAAACTTGTCTGTCACTGCCCACTTCAGAACAAGGAACTCCAGTTTGTGTGCAGGATACCTCGACTCGACCGGGCTCAAGCCTCTGCTCGCATAGGCTATGACTCTCTCAGCTCCATCCTGGACTTGAACCAAGACAGCACCAAACCCCTGTCCCGACGCATCGGTCTGAAGCACAAAAGGTAGCCTGTAATCCGGGTAACCCAGTATTGGAGCAGTCGTCAACTTTTGCTTCAGGGACTGAAAGGCTTCTTCACACTCTGTAGTCCACAAAAAGGGCAGCTGAGGATCCAAACTTGTCTTCCTTCCTCTTATTTTCTTCCAGGGGTCACCAGTTGTCAGGCGGTATAAAGGAGCAGCGATGCTCGATTAACCACCAACGTACCGCCTGTAATATCCAGCAAACCCTAAGAACTGCAACACTTCCTTCCTGTTTGTGGGCCTCACCCAGTCCCTGACCCGGCTGATCTTCTCTGGGTCTGTCCTGATCCCCTCCGCCGATACCAAGTGACCCAAGTACTGCACTTCCTTTCTCACAAGCTGGCACTTGGAAGACTTTAACTTCAAGCCATGTTCATAAAGCCGATCAAACACCAGCTGCAACCTCTCCAGATGGTCATCAAAGGTTTTATGATGATGATGATGATGATTTTATGAAGATGATGAGGTCGTCAAGGTAGATCAAGAGGTGGGTGAAGTTCAGATCCCCAAAACAGCAGGTCATGAGTCTCTGGAAGGTGGACGGAGCATTCTGCAGTCCGAAGGGCATCCTGTTGGCCTCAAACAGCCCCATGGGTGTGCTGAATGCTGTCTTGTGCTTGTCTTGTTCCGCTACCTCCACCTGCCAGTAACCAGATGTGAGGTCAAGTGTAGAAAAGTACTTTTCTTGCCCCAGAGCCTCCAGGGCCTCTTCTATTCTGGGCAGGGGAAATGCGTCTCTCGTGCTGTAGGAGTTTAGCTTTCTGTAGTCAATGCACAACCTTAATGACCCGTCTTTCTTAGTCACGATCACCACTGGGGACGCATATGGACTCTTACTAGGCCTGATGACTCCTGTCGCCTACATCTCTATCAACAACTTCCGCACATCTTGCCACTGTGAAGGCGGAATCTTGCGATACGGGAGCCGGAAGGGCTTGGAATCAACCAGGGGAATGTCATGCTCCATTGTTTGTGTGTGGCCGTAGTCCATGGGATGCTTGGAGAAAACACCTATGTTCCTCTCGACAAGATCTCTAAGGAGGGAGCGCTGGTGTTCATTCTCAACTGCTGCTTCACTTAGGTCCACCCCACAACTCACCACTACCTGGTCCAGACTCAGGCAGACTTCCTGACTCCCATTATTGTGACATCCACTCAGCTTTTCGTTTGGAAATTCCACAACATTGTCCACCAGGAATGCATTGGCCAGGTGAGTGTGTGGCTTAATAGTAATAGCATGTTGAGACAGGTTCATCACTCTGACCGGGGCGCAGCCTTTCTTTACATCAGCCAGGACTTTGGCAACTAAGAGGTCCTGGGGAAGCTGAAAGGAGGAGTTGCTTTCAATGAGGGCAGTATAAGTCTTTCTCCGTGGGCCCGTTTTGATCTCACACCTCAAGTCCTTCTCTTTTCCTGTGGGAATTCAAATCTTGCGCCCGGTATACACAGCAGGGCCCACCTTGTCATCTGTTGCATCATGCTGCCAATCTCCAGTAGAGCGGTGTACCACTCCGGGTGGTCTTCCTTGACTCGGTGAAGAAACTGCTGAGTTAGGCCTGTTCTCCTCCGCAGGGGTCATAGGCTGTGGTTGGCGTGCCCAGGCCGGATTGGGATCTGGGAGCACTGCTCTGCAGACACAGGCTGTATGTCCTTCCTTCCCACACCGGTAGCATACAAAACTTGAACTCTGGATAGCAGTTCTAGGGGGTGGCTGAACCCTTGGAGGAACCGTGGGTGAAGCAGCAACTCTTGACTCCAGACGAGACAACTTTTCCATCTGCTCCTCTTGGTTAACAGCCAATCTCTTGACCATCTCTGTCAACTCTGACCACTCTGAGGTATTCTTTGACCTTTCTGCCCTTACATTAGTACCCTCTGTTGTAACATGCACCTGGGTGTATGTTTTCTTTGCCTTGTTTTGTGACTGGAACCTTTTAGACTCTTTTGCTAGGTTTCTGAGTTCAGTTTGAAGCTCTCGGAAACTGAAAAGCAGGGGCTTCATAGGTGAAATCCTTGTGTAGACTTCCTCATCAATAAGCCCTCTTAGGAGCTGTCGGGTAAGTTTGCAATCTCGGTCAGGGAAAGGCCTGCCCCCTCTTTGACTTTCTTCGACAGCCCGCAGTATTGCCTCCAAAGCTATAGCATAAGAGCAGGGAGATTCTCCGGACCTCTGGCTACGCTCATATAAGTCAGCCAGTGGATCTAGAGAGCCCTGTGTGTCACCGTACTCTGCCCTCAGTTCTTCAAATGCCTTCTCAGGGGTTTTATCATGGGGGGGTAGGTTCAGAACCAGCTTCCTAGCCTCACCACCCAGGTGTCGCACAGCAGTGGAGAAGCGGAGGTGCATGGGAAGCTCTACTGCCTCCAGAAGGTACTGCAGGTCACGAATCCAGTCCTCTATGATAATTTTACTGTCAGCATTGCCAGTGAAGACTTGGACATTCTTCACCTGATGGGTCTGCATGAAGCCACCATAGGCAGGCAGTGGAATGCTTGGGTGGGTGAGGGTTCTCCCAGGAGTCCTTTGCAGTGGCTCAGCTAGACCGGGTTGAGTGTGGTGAGTGGGATATGGAGGTAAGGGCGCGGACTGATGGAGAAAATGGCGATTACTGCTGACTTGATGGTCCAAAGCAGGCATCCTTGGAGCAGGGGCTTGGGTATGAGCTGCATAAGTTACATTCAGGGGGTTGGGCGCTGTCATGTTGGGGCCCCATGCACTGGTGACAAAATATAGCCTCGGGGATCCTTCACTTTGAGTCAGGTCATGTGGATAATGGACAGCAGCTTGTGACATATGTGATTGGGGGGTTCGTTCATAATCTGACCATCGGAGGGTCTGCCCAGCAGCAGGGGGGTTATTCATAATGTTAATTGTTTGTGGTGTTTCAAACCTTGGTGCGGGTACTTGGGGTTCAGGAGCGGGATATGCATAGCTGGTGTAGACATGGGAGTTACGCTGAATGGCCTCGGTTGGATAAGGGGGGTTAATTGGAGGATTTATGTTGGGCTGCTGCATAGTTCACATTTCAGGAAAGGCGTTGAGCGGGAAGCTCTGAGGTGGTACAATAGCTGTGGGTTCATACACACTGACTTGGGGTGGGGGGGCAGGGACCATCGTTGACTGTATCACCGGCTGAGAAGCGGCTGCACCCAGTCTGCCATAATCAGACCTGTTAGTCTGGTGACTTGGACCCGGGCTAGGGCTGTTGTCGAAACAGAGCTGAGGTACCTGTATTGAAGCTCCAGGGCCTGGAAATGAAGATACATGAGCTGGAGTAACACGGTGATCAGTATAAGGTGATAGGATTGGGGGTTGTGGGGTATTATGCAAGCCTGAGTCTGTGGGGTTCCAGCTGATCCGGTGGTCTTCAGTATCAAACTGTAGTGAAGCATTTGCAAACCTGGTGGGCTGGTTGGTGAGTTTTGGCCTCACTGAAAGCTGGTGGTTCGCTATGCTTGTGTCAGCGGATGCCCCTTCACTCAAGAGGTGTGTGTGTGTTTTAATAGGGGAGTCATAGTTGAGGCTCATTGCAGGCCCAGGGAGAGGTTGCAGGCCTGATGCCTCAAGCTTTGATGGGGAATCTGTATGAGCACTCCACATCTGTTTGTGTGTTAACTTGTGTTTATGTGGAAATGTTATTTCTAGTGTATTGTAATGAGTCAAAACAATCAATAGAAATTATAATGTGTAGCACAATATCAGCTCGCAATTAAATTACATCTAGAACACTGCTCAATAAGAATATATATGAGATGAACTGGCAACAATAGCTTAATATTCGTTGCAGAGTGGTCTCACACACAATATACTCTTTAACCATTCAAGTGGTGGTGAAGTTGCTATAATAACAGGAACATTTCTCTAAAGAAAACAGCAAAGTTCTGAGCCTTTAAAGGATATATTGGAGAAGGTGAATTTCCTGCCAGATGATAATAGCTCAGTCCAACAAGCTGTTCACTCACCAGCCTAGTATACATACAGTTCAACACAGTGGCAAAGTGTGGGGGGGGGGGGGGGTACTGCCATCAGTCTCTCCTTCTCAGCAGTCTCGGAGCACCACAATCCGGGTCATGGCACCAAAGATGCAACCCACATGTCCCGTAGCCTCTCTGAACACCATGGGAATCTGCGTTGTGTTTGTTATTGGTAATGGGATGTTATGCAGAGGGGTGGAAAACAGGACACAGCAGATCGGATTGCGGTGGAGACGCTGAGTAGCGATTTATTCTTCACAATGGCAGCTCTTCTGACACACCTTTTGCGGAGTGAATATAAACATTAGCGCATTAGCTACATGCTAACCAATACAATAACCAAATGAACAGACAAAACATAAACATCCCACTCCCAAACATACACAAACGGGTAAATAAACATTTAAACTAACCCATTAATTAAATAAATGGAATGTTTGGACGTTTTTAACATAATAATGTGTACAATTATTTGCCGCCATTAACACTGCTCACCTTTTGCGGAGTGAATATAAACATTAGCGCCAAGATGGCGGCCGCACCCAGAACAACAAGAGAAATACGGTGTCCCACAATGGACAAAGAACAACAATTTGCTGCGCAACAGCAACACCTAGTGGCCTGTCAAGGCTGTTACCTTACACATACATCAGTACAGACAGGGTTGGGAGGGTTACTTTGTAAATGTAATCAGTTACTGATTACTGAATACATGGCTCTGAAAGTAATCCGAATACAGTTACAGTTACGTGTCTTAAAAAAAGTAATCGGATTACTTTTAGATTACTTTTGGATTACTTTCTTTTTCCATCACAGATGGGTATGTTTTGGTGGAAAGGAGACTGAAAGTGTTTTTACTGTTTTAATAGCTTATCAACAACTGAAGCATAACATCTGAAACGATGTAACAACATACACTTTTTGGAGATGCAGCTTGGGATGTGAGGAGTGAGGGACATGGCTTAGAACGGGCGTGTCGCCTTCTGTCCTGCCAGTGTTGGCAGGACATGAATTAAAATGTCGAACTCTGACTTAATTTCAAGGACATTTCGGCCAGGGGTGTAGAGCTATATTTGTTTAAGCACCGGATTGGCAAAACAGGAGAGTGTGTGCACCAGTCTGCCTTGATCTATATGTGCACTGTTCATGTCTGTGACTCTCACAGTATCTGCTGTTTTGTAGAAGGAAAACCTCCTTCACTTCATGAAATCTCTGCAGCACCAGGAGGCAGCGGGAGGGTTAACTCAGCCTGAGGAGCACGCAGTGCCTTTCACTCACCGCCTTCACTGGGTTTACCTTCAGAATCATTAGAAAGGCTAAAGAGCGGTGTGGCTGATAATAATAATAATAATATATTGGATTTATATAGCGCTTTTATAGTACCCAAAGACACTTTACAATATGAGGGGGGGGGGGGGGGGGTAGATAGACTGGGGCAGGTAGACAACAGACTAAGAAAAACAACAAAAACAACAAAACAAAACACAGTGGCAGTCAGAAGGAGGTCGAAAATGAGTGGGGGGGTGTTTTACGGATAGAGAGAGGTGAAAAGATGGGTTTTGAGGCGGGACTGGAACAGAGTGAGGGACTCGGACTCACGGAGGTCTTGGGGGAGGGAGTTCCAGAGCTTTGGGGCGGCCACAGAGAAGGCTCTGTCTCCAAAGCTCCGGAGATTGCCAATGGGGGTGGAAAGCAGGCCGGCCGAGGTGGATCTGAGGGTCCGGGGAGGATGGTAGGGGATGAGAAGGTCAGTGAGGTACGGGGGGGCCAGATGGTGGAGGGCTTTATAGGTAAGGACCAGGAGTTTGTAGTTGATGCGGTGAGTAACGGGAAGTCAGTGTAGTTCTTTGAGGACCGGGGTGATATGGTGCCATGATTTAGTGTGGGTGAGAAGTCTGGCGGCTGCGTTCTGAACACGCTGGAGTCTACTGAGGGAGGTGGAGCTGATGCCGTATAGGAGGGAGTTACAGTAGTCGAGGCGGGAGGAGATGAAGGCGTGAATGAGTCGCTCAGCTGCGGGGCGGGTGAGATAGGGACGGATTTTGGCAATGTTGCGGAGATGGAAAAATGAGATTTTGACAACTTGGCGGATGTGGGAGTCAAGGGAGAGGGTGGGATCGAATATAACCCCGAGGTTGCGTGCCTGGGTTGAGGGGGAAACAGGGGTGCCATCGATGGTCAGTGTGAGGTTGGGGGTTTTACTGAGGGTGGATTTGGAGCCGATGAGGAGGAGTTCAGTTTTATTACTGTTGAGTTTAAGAAAGTTTTTTTGCATCCAGGATTTCAAGTCAGTCAGACAGGATTCAATGTGGGTGATGGGGGGGTTATGGAGGGATTTGGTGCTGAGGTAGATTTGAGTGTCATCGGCGTAGCAGTGGAAGTCCAGGTTGTAGTGGCGGAGAATCTGACCAAGGGGGAGGATGTAGATGATGAAGAGGAGGGGGCCGAGTACTGAGCCTTGGGGGACACCTTGGGTGACTGTAGCGGTGGCAGAGGAGTGATTATCGAGGGAGATGAAGTGGGATCTGTCGGAGAGATATGACTGGAGCCACCTGAGCGCAGTACCTTCGATACCGATGTCTTGGAGTCGGGTGAGCAGGATGTTGTGGCTCACGGTATCAAAGGCTGCACTCAGGTCGAGGAGGATGAGGATGTTGAGGGAACCGGTGTCAGCAGAGGTGAGGAGGTCATTGAGGACCCTGACGAGTGCCGTTTCTGTGCTGTGATGGGGACGAAAACCAGACTGAAGGGGTTCGAAGAAGTGATTTGATTGAAGATGGCGGTGAAGTTGTTTGGAGATGATGCGTTCTATTGTTTTGGAGAGAAAGGGGAGGTTGGAGATGGGGCGGTAGTTACTGAGGGATGAGGGATCCAGACCGGGTTTTTTTGAGGATGGGAGTGACAGCAGCAGTTTTAAAGGCAGAGGGAACGGTTCCTTGGGACAGGGGAGGAGTTGAAGAGGTTGACAAGGTAGGGGCAGAGGACGGGGAGGCAGGACTTCAGTAGAGGGGTGGGAAGAGGGTCAAGGGAGCAGGTAGTGGGTTTGGAGGAGCTGATCAGATTGAGAATTTCAGAGGGGGAGACCAGAGTGAACTGGGAGAGGCGGCCGTGGGGAGGGGGAGTCGGGAGGTCAGGGGAGAAGGAGGGAGAGATTGGAGAAGCAGATAGGGAGTGATTAATGGCAGTGATTTTGTCCGAGAAAAACTGGAGGAATGAACTGCATAAGGTGGAAGTGGAGGAAGTGAGGGTGTCGGCACGGGGTTTGAGGAGCTTGTTGACGGTGGAGAAGAGGGTCCTGGGGTTGCGGGAGGGGTCGGTGAAGATGTTGGAGAGGTAAGCTGATTTTGCGGCAGTGAGGGCATCTCTGTAGGTGGTGAGATGAGGTTTGTAGGATTGGTGGTGAACTGTGAGGGATGATTTTTTTGTTAAGCGTTCAAGCTGACGGCCGGTTTGTTTCATTCTACGGAGTGCAGGGGTGAACCAGGGAGACGAGGTTGTAAAGGTGACAGTTTTCCTTTTGAGGGGGGCCAGGCTGTTGAGGGAGGTGAGAAGGGTGGAGTTGAGGTGATTGATTAGGTCATCAGGTGTGCTGAGGTTCGAGTCCAGGGGGGAGAGTAGAGGATAGCAGGTGGGATAGGTGCTGGGGATCGACAGAGCGTAGGTTACGGAAGGTGATGTTCCTGGAAGGGGGGGGTAGCGGACAGGGGAGGTGATGGCGAACTGTATAAGTTTGTGGTCAGAGAGGGGAAAGGGGCAGGGGTGGAGGTCGAGTACTGGGAGGTTGGTGGAGCAGACAAGGTCAAGGATGTGTCCTTTATCATGGGTGGGGAAGGTGACATGTTGGGTAAGTGAGAAGTTGTCCAGAAGGGAGGAAAGTTCAGAGGCATGTTTGCAGGTGGGGGAGTCCATGTGGATGTTGAAGTCACCAAGGAGTAACAGACGTGGGGAGAGGGATGAAGCAATGATGAGGAGTTCAGTGAGATCAGAGAGGAAGGAGGGGTCCGGTTTGGGGGGCCGGTAAATGAGGATAACTGTCAGTGAGGGAGGGGTTTTGAAGGCGAGGAATTCAAAGGATGGTACTGAGGGGAGGGTGAGTTCTGTAATCCGGATGTTCTGGTTGTGGATGACAGCCAGCCCACCACCACGGCGTGAGGGGCGGGGTTTCGTGATGTAATTAAAACCAGGAGGTGATGTTTGGTTGAGGGAGAAGAAGTCGTTGGGTTGTTGCCAGGTTTCAGTGAGCAGAAGGAAGTCAATCGATTTGTCCAGAATTTGTTCGTGAAGGATGTGGGTTTTGTTGGTAAGTGACCGGATGTTGAGGAGGGCGAAGTTGGTCAGGTGGGGGATTGGAGGGGTGGTGGCAGGGTGGAGAGGTATGAGGTTATCCAGGTTAGCAACACGGGGTGGGGAGGAGAAGGGGGGTGGTGGTGGAGCAGAGGTGGGGGGCATGGTGGTAGGGAAAACTGGTTTGTTATGCGTATTGGGAGACGGAGGGGAGTGGAATCCGCTCCGGGTATTCTGTGGAGCTGGGAATGTGGGGGAGCAGGTTGTGTTGGGAGGCGGAGGAGAGTGGAATCCGGTCCGGGTATTCCGTGCAGTGTAAGAGGAACAGTAGGAGGTGCGCTCTGATGACGCCTCAGGTGTGCGACAGTGTGTTGGGTAGAGCAGATGGATGGTATGGATTGTTGTCCGTGCTGAGAGTAAACGAAACTGCGACGAGTGCTTCGGTGGATGTAGCGGGGTCGACGGAGGAGTCCAAGATGTCTGATGACTGAGGTGGATAACGGGATGGAGGATTTATTAAGTGACAGAAGCTGTGAGACAGTGTATTTCAGCATGATGACAGGCGGAAAGGCTGGACGCAGTGGGTTAGCGGCGACCGCGGCTAGCAGGCTAGCTGCACAGAGGTAGATGATTCCCGTGGAGACGAGGAAAATCCACGACATGGGAGGAGGACGTGAACAGCGGGACGGAACAGATGCACCCCAGATACGTAATCAGTATTCCCAGTGGCGTTTTTATATGTACAAAAGTGGTGGGGCACAAAAAACTTAGATGTCTATTGAAGAGTTTATCGCCGGCCACTAGAGGGCAGCGTCACTGCTGTCGCTGTCCGGATATGCCGTGCTCTGACCCGGTAGTGCCGAGCGGCCATTTTAGTTCAAACATTGCTCATTCACTCCGCCTCAAGTTTAAGACTGCTAAGCGCCTCCTGATGTCCAACACCGGCCCGTCGGGCGGCCTTGATCAGGACCGCTTCCTGCGTGCTATGCTGCAGTTGCGAAACACGCCTGACCCCGACTGCAACCTCTCGCCAGCGCAAATCATCTTCGGCCGCCCCCTTCGTGGCTCGCTCTCCTTCGTGCACCACCTCGAGAAGTTCTCGAACCCGCATATCCGCCTGCTATGGCGCGAGGCATGGGCGGCAAAGGAGGACGCCCTTCGGACCCGTATGTCCCGTACCACCGAGTCTCTGGGGACTCACTCAAGACCACTCCGCCCATTGGCACTCGGCGAAAGGGTATTCCTCCAGAACCAGCAAGGCCCGAGCCCCCACAAATGGGACAGGTCAGGGATTGTGGTGGAGTCGCCAGGCCACGACCAATATCGGGTCAGGGTTGACGGTTCGGGACGTCTGACGCTGCGCAAGCGGCGGTTCCTCCGTGCCTACACGCCAGCCACACCCTGCGCCCGTGAGCAGTCGGCTGCGCCGTTGCCGCTGCTCGCTGCGCCGTTGCCGCCGCTGCTCGCTGCGCCGTTGCCGCCGCTGCTCGCTGCGCCGTTGCCGCCGCTGCTCGCGGCGCCGTTGCCGCCGCCCGCTGCGCCGTTGCGCCCTGGGGGGGGATGAAGAGTTTATCGCCGGCCACTAGAGGGCAGCGTCACTTCTGTCGCTGTCCGGATATGCCGTGCTCTGACCCGGTAGTGCCGAGCGGCCATTTTAGTTCAAACATTGTTCATTCACTCCGCCTCGAGTTGAGACGTTCATCCACTCATTCATGTAAGATTGTTTCCACTATTGTTTGGTGTGTCTATACTCTGTGTCGTTGAATATATGTGTATTGGTCATGACATGCATGGATGTAGTACTTTGTCAGCTTATCTTGCTGCATTGCTCTGTTTCAGGGTGTCACCCCTGACTTAGACAGTAAGAGGGAGGGGCAGGATCGGGTTTTGTCCCACATGGCTCTAAACAGCTCAATAGGCACACACTGTAGACACTAATTAGAAGAACACAGACTAAAACAGCAATGTACAGACGAATCAGATGATTAAACAATATCTTAAAATATATTTAATATATTTTTTTATTTATTTTTTGCATTTTTTTGTAATCATTATTTGTAATACTTTCTGCTGACACTAGGTGGGGCTGTGCCTGCCCCTAATGACCAGTCGCCACTGTGTATTCCGTTACAACCCAACCCTAAGTACAGACCATACATTTTGTATAAGGAAACACTGAAACACGACACATCACTTGGCACAATGAAACACATTAGCCACGTTCACACCGAGTACTTTTCCCCCGTACTTTTCGCGTTTAGTTCCGTTAGTACCCCTGATGTCGCGTTCACACCAAAAAAATAACTATGTGCCGGGAAGTTTTCACCCCATTTTTAACGCCTGCTGAGAGCAGGTACTTTCCTGGGGAAAAAAAGTACCACAGTTCTGATTGGCTGGGCGATTGCAAACCATGCCCCGTAAAACTCTGAAATGTTTTGTAGAGCCGCCATTTTATTATCCTCGCATTAGCATTATTAGCATTATCATTCGCCCAGCGCACAAACGCAGAGAGACTAACTTATGGCAACACAAAAGAAAACATGGGAGCGGTGGAGATGAGGAGGTGTCAGCGTTCTGGGAGTCCCAGCAGCTTCTACTGAAGCCAGTCCCCAACTCCGGGGACTTCCGGCCTGGGACTTCGGGTGGCAGTACACAGCGTGAAGTGGTTTGCGGCCTGCCAGTAAACCCAAAGCAGAAGAAGAAGAAGTGACGTCAGCATCTCATTTGCGTAATCTTCCCTCAGAGAACTTATTCCGGTGTGAACGCGATCTGTACTTAGTGCCCTGGGGCACTAATGGCGCATTTCCACTGCAACGGGGTAGCCCCGTTTAAGCGTCCCTAAGCGTCCTCGCTCAGGCCTCGGGCTGCCTCGCTGGCCGGCCGAGGCCGTGGCGCATTTCCATTACAGTTTAGGACCTGGGGTAGCAACGCAGTGTAGGCGGGGCGATCAGCTTTTTGGTCGGAGTGACGCTGGGTAAAACTGCAGTGGCGTCATCTTCAATGCGACACAACTCACAAAACAACCACAACAATGGAGGATGTGGAAGCGATCGTTTACTTGTTTATTGGTGTGTGGCTTGTTATCACAGCAAGAAGGAAAGTGATCACAGCAAGCATTGTATTGTATTCATTGTATTGAACATAAATAAATCCTTCTTTTTTTTTCAATATACATGTGTTTGTCAAATGTTTTAAACAAATATTATCTGAATTGAATATTTGAAATTCAAGCACCAGTAAGTACTGCCCCATAATAACATTTGAGGAAATATCAGATCATGAAAAGAAAATCTTTCTAATCAATTAAGCAAATATCAAAGCTAACTATAAACATAAATACTAAAGTGTAAAACACAGCAAAACTATATTCATAAATGCAAGTGTAAAATAGTGTGGACAATTGTAAACATGGATGGAGACTAAAGTATCCACAACATAAAATAATATATTAAATATAACCTCAATCTTTCTTCTAGACATGTTAAAAGCTTGCTTGAATGGGTTATAGGTTTATTTTGTTCTCTCGTCTTTGAAATATATAAGGAATGTGTTGTTTGAGTCTAGTAGAACGAGGGTATTACAATTGAGCAATTTCTACATGTATTATGTATTTATCATGTATTCTTAATACCATTACAAAATAAACATGTAATAATGTTTTAGAGTAGGACCTCAAGCTAGAAAACTCAATTTCTTGCTTTAAATCTCTTAAAAGTAAGGGGCTTTTTCTTAACTGATGGTGTTTGTTATTGCTTTATAAATTCATGTATGTTTATGATTTTTTTATGTTGGGTGCCATTCATTATCAACAAGAGATAAGATAAGTCAAAGAAGTACTTTATTGATGGCAGTATAAAAATACAAATGTTGTATCAAAAAGGCATGCCATTAAACAATACAAATAAAAAATGTAAAACTGTATTGCAGCCAGCATAAATATACATGGAATTGTAAATATAAAATGAACATTTTAAAGAAAATAAATAAACAAGGAAGTACAAATGTTGCATTTAAAAATTAACTAGATAAAAAATATATAATATGTACAATAACTATTAAGGTTTTTTGAAGTATCAGGGAGGAGACGGGCCACGTCGGCTGCCCAGTCATGGTGCCGTTCCTGCTGGGCCCGATCCTCTCCTCCTCGTTTCCTCTTGCCTGGGTGACAATAAGATAATAATTAGCAATAAGGAAAACACACAGGACAGGTACAGGTCACACAAGGATATAAGAATAACATGTATAAACAGAACAACAGTAAGGTGAACTAAAGAAAGTTCTGGCCCTAGATGTTTACAATGATTGTGAAAGTGAATTACATTATGCCCAGCCTGTTGATAATGAATATAAATATATGTATATGATAGGATGTCACACACAACTGTACTAGCTGCTTACTAGCTAAGACTTTACTTGTAACAGAGCATTTCCACACAGTGATATAGCTTATTTTAATTACTGACGATGGATGATCCACGGTTTAAAAAAACAAAAACACAATTCCAGTCGTTTTGCCATTTCTATTTCTTACCTAGAACCACACGCTGCGGTGTCGTGATGGCACTCGGTGTTGGTGGTTGAGTCGGTGTCGATTCTTCGGCTGGGGTCCGTTCTGGATTCGATGACGATGTGGACGGAACACTGCCATCAACCGTTGTTCGGGAATGTTCATCCTCACGAGTCCCAATGTAATCATCTAGAACAGCAAAATGACTTGTTAATTCCACAAACTACTGCAGCACAATACTAAATAGCAACAACAACTATAGAAAAGAAAAACTGAACGTAAACAATGGCACATATGGTGTTAGCAAACAATAGCTCTAGCTAAGGCTATCTGCCTTAGCTAGCTATGTAGCTCTTCGAGGCTCCATAAAAGCATGGGTTGTCGAACATTAATGTAAGGATAAAATAGACTTCTTTGTTAGAAGTGAGCGTACCTTGCAGGGACTCCAGTAAAGCCGTTCCGTTTTCCCTACATCGCAGGAAAGTCCTCGAAAATCCGCGCTCGGACATCTGTGCAGAGACATCCTGGAACACTTTCACATTTCGCGTTGTTCCGTCGAGCTCCCGCTGGATTTTATCATCCCCAATGAGATGTAGGAACGTCGTCACCTCCTCGGTCGACCACGGTGTGCTTTTCTTCGACGTTGCCATTTTTGTAGCTCCTCCGTTTACAAAATGCTGCAAGCTTGCTTCTTGATATATATGTGACGCGAGGGATTATCTCGCGCGCGATCTTGTGACGATTCTCTCTGACCAATCAGCAGTCGAGTGTTGACGTCACAGCCCTGGCCTGGTCTGATAGAACCACGATTTTATGGGGCCGGAAAAAGAGAGAAAAAGTACCCGCTAGCCGGTACTAGGCTATATGGAAATGCCACCAAAAACTGGCCTGGCCGCTTGAGGACGGTCCAGGACGCTTAAACGGGGCTACCCGCTGCAGTGGAAATGCGCCATAAGTGCCGGGAACTAAGTGCCGGGAACTAAGTGCCGGGAACTAAGTACAGCAAAGTACTCGGTGTGAACGCGGCTTATGTATAAGCCATCATGGTGATGGTTAATTGTAAGCATCTGAACAGACAAACAACGATACTAGTCACTTTGAAAAGAAGTATGCCAAAGAAGTAAAAGAAAAAGAAAAAAAACGTGAACATTTACTTCAAAATCTAGTATTTGAACATTTAGTTTTGTAAATCAATTTTTCTTGAAAAACATATTTGTTCAGCTTTATAACCAATAACAGAACCTGCCGTGTTTATCCTATTTTCAGACTTTCACGTCTGATCCCCGTGTAAATGTCAAAGGCCAGGTCCCTCTTGAACGTTTTCTTAGAAATGTGTGAATATTACTGCATAGCTGTGGTGCCACACAGAAACATTGAAGGAGGGTAAAGTGTATCAGGGATTCAGAGAGAGAGATCTTTTAAAGGATTTTATAAAATCAAGATAAATAAGTGCCGTTTTTAAAACATGTCCCAGACGCATTTACACTTGTACACATTGTGACACGGCTCTGGGTCAGTTCTCACAGCAAGGTGAATACCAATGCGTTTGTTGACTGATTCTTTCCTGGAGCCATATTTTGAAAGTCTTTGATTGGTTGGGTCGGTAGCAGATGTTCAGCACAGGTGGCAGAGCTAGCTGTGGTCGGGCTGTTGACTAGAGAGTGCACCTGGGACTTCATGGGCTGCTGGCACAGGAGATGCTAGAGAGTTGACATTAACACTTACAAAGAAACACAGTTTAAAGCTGATGCACACTAAACATTTATGAATTTGCCTTGCTGCCTTCAGAGACTGGAGTCCATGTAGCACCTGAGTTTCAGCAGTGTTGAAATAACTACTCTTAACTTAAGTAAAAGTACAAATGCTATGGTCTTAAAGAGCCTGTGACAGCATCCCAACAACTGTTGTGCAATGAAATATTGGGCTACTAGTAATCTCGAACCGTCAATTTAAAAAAGAAAAAGCGATACCGTTCCGTTAAATATCAATAATTTCTCATTTTGAAGTTTTGTGGGAAGCCGGAAGTGACGTCAATGCGGGAACGCTTCGAGAGCCAAACACGGACAAAGTGTGTTGTTATGCGTAGAAATGGTGAATTACTGAGATTAGGCACGTTAATAACGTTTTAATGAAGTTGACTACAGTATATTCATATTTGTCAGTGCTTACATTAGGATTAAAAATCGGGAGTGAGAGCTGCTGAATTTCTTCCCGTCGGATGTGATATCAAAACAAATCGATTATTTTTGTGGTTGCAAACTCAAGTGGATGAAACTACATTTATTAGTGCTTTCATGTCAATTCGGCGAACATATGATACATTAAATGATCGTGAGGATGATGATTAAAAATAGTTTGTTTGAGCCGGTCTGCATTTCCTGATGAGAAAACAAACCGATGCTTTTTGTAGTTGTAGTACACCAACAACATGGATTAAACGTGTGGTTTTTTTACCACAATGTTGGGGAAATTAATGGATAAAATGCACGGATTATTATTATTATTCCCACTCCGATCGGGACACTAGGTCCACCGTTTCCCCGCAGCGAGGCTCCCCCCGTTGACAGTTTACGTGGACTGGGTGCAGTGGCGGACTGGCTATCGGGACGAATCCCGATGGGCCGGTACCGAAGTGGGCCGGTCGGATAAGTAACTAGCACATCCCCCATAGGTGGCGCGTGAGGCTCAGGTTTGAGAAGGCTAAATAACTTATTTTACCTGACGCTGCCCGCCTCCGGCGTCTATAGAAAAGAGATCAACTCAGTGTGCGGAGTTTAAATCTCTCAAGTCATATTACAGGATAAAGGAAATACAGTTTAAACTGCCGTATGCAGAGAAGACGCCGACGTGTCGCACTTATCATTCATATTACATCATCAATCAGATCATCGATCATATAATATCATAATATATCATATATCTCCTGATCTGAGTCAGCTTCTCCAGCCTCATCTGGCCGTGCAACACTCACAGTGTCACAGACTGTATGCAGAAGTATTATTTTAAGCAACACATTATGTTGACGAAACACTCGAGACAAATGTAATTAAAGTCAGATCCACTCGTGTCTTAGACGTGAACGCGCTCTCAGCTGGAGAGAGAAACCCTGGCTTGATTTACCGAGTTGATAACCAGCGTCGTAGGACCGCTTAGCGAGATTTCGTTTGTTAGTTTGTTGTTGTTAGTTTGTTTGTTACTCAAACATATCCAGGGTCTGTTGAACTGGCTTCGTAGTACAGGGCACAGGTGGCTAGCAGCGCTAAGGTCAAAGACACAGACATTATACATTATATTTGTATTTTACCAGGATGCAGTGACACAAATATTTACATATTTACATTTACTATCTACAGCACCCGCCACCCCTGACATCCCCCGCTCCCCCCGTTGACAATTTACTAGCGGTACCGAAGTGGGCCGGTCGAGAGTCCCGGGATGATTTTTAGTCCCATTCCACCACTGGCTACATGACCATATGATCGCCCATATTGACGCACCTCATTCCTAAACTTCTAACAGATACAACATAAACCGATCCTTCAGCCTCATATGAGCTCTCAGACACGTTCAAAATTAAACTGTCATCGCTGTCTGAGCTTGCTGCTGTGTGCGCCGTCGTGCGTTTACATCTGACTGTATATATATAAAGGTTTACACGCAGATGCTGGGATCCTGAACGGTGCAGCTGGAGCGCTGTGCCCGCAATGACGTCACCCATCATTTGGCGGGACTTGAAGAATCCGCGAGAAGATCCAGAAAATTGTCAACATTGAAGGGCAGATTAATGGTTATCAAAGTACAAATATCCAAAATCAGTTCAGTAACGGTTTTCAAGGGGACAATATTTACTCAAATTGATGGGTTTGGATGATGGGGGAAAACCGTGTCACAGGCTCTTTAAAGTACTCCATTTAAAGTAAAGTCCTGATTTCAACATTCTTCTTAAAAGTACAAAAGTATTAGCATCAAAATATACTTGAAATACAAAAAGTATAATCATCCATTTCACAATGATGTAAAGCACAGAATAATTATTAGCTAAGTGTACTTTAAGTATCAAAAATAAAAGTACAGAAGGGTTCAAGGTTCAAGGTTAAAGGGTTCAAGGTTCTTTATTGTCAAACTAACGTAGCTACAGAGTAATTATGTCGTTGAAAATCTTAGGTCACAGGCTTCTCCAACAATGCAACACAATAATACAGATAAGCAGACAATAATAAAACAATAACTATTTTTGTTTTTGTATTACAAAAATAGTTTTAAAAAAAGTGAGGAAAAAAAAGTGGAATAGTGCAATACGAGTCTATATGCAAGCCATTGGAATGATATATTAGATAATAGATAAATAATTACTAAGTAGCAGATGAATGTTATGAAATTGTTACAGCAGTTCAGTTGTTTAACAGTCTTATTGCCTGTGGGATGAAGCTGTTTCTGAGTCTGGTGGTTTTTGTCCGGTTGCTGCGGTAACGCCTGCCACACAGCAGCAGACAGAACAGTTTGTGGCTGGGGTGATGGGGTCTTTTATAATCCGTAGGGATTTCTTCCTGAGCCGCTGGGAGTAAAGGTCCTCCATGGATGGCAGCTCCGTCCTGGTGATGTTCTGTGCAGTTTTCACCACCCTCTGTAAAGCCTTACGGTTGAGGGCGGTGCAGCTGCCGTACCAGGCCGTGATGCAGCCAGTCAGGATACTCTATGGTACCTGTAGAAGTTGCAGAGTATCCTGGAATCCATTTTGAACCTCCTCAGCCTGCGGAAGAATGGATCTTTTCACAGTATTATATTATTTTGGTTATTATATTATCGTATTGTAATTGGTCAATGTGGAGCACTATAGATACATGAAATACTGTATGTGTTAATACCATATCATCATATGTGTTTTTTATTTACAAAGTGCAATACAAAGAACAATATTGTAGCAGAGTAGAAGTATAAAGTACAGTAGTATTAAATGGAAATACTCAAGTAAAGTTAAAATATGTCAAAATAGAAAATAGTACTTGAGTTACTTTCCACCACTGAGTTTCAGCAACATATTTAGAGGATTAAGTTCGATTTTCTGCCCCTTTTATAATTTCAAATGATCTGAATCCGCATGGTTATGTTAATGTTATCATTTCATGCTAGAGTTACTGACTGATATACAGTAATATATTAGACTAAAAATGTGATGCCAATAAAGCCATGGATAAAAAAATGATTGAACATTTGACATACTTACTAAATATAAAAAAAAAACGTCATTCACTTTAATATAAACATATAAAACATGTATGAGCACATTTTTCTTGAATGCCTTTGTGAGGTTTCTGAACAAGCCAGAAGTCATTGACAGTTTTCTCTCATTAGTCCGCACAATGTAAATATTTGAGCAACTTTGAATGAGTTTCTTCTTTCAACATATTATCCAGTATGGGATTTCTCATTTCATGGCATGTGGATCTTCCTATAAGTATTCAGCTAAGCCTGGTCAAACATCATTTTCATGAATGTTGGACCTCTTAGTTGCGTCACTGGCTTTATGACTTGACTGCGGCTGTCCTATCAGGTGTCCACTATTTACAGGCTGAGTGACACATGCTATCAGGTTTTATTGATGGCTGCAGAAACAACTTTTCAAAAAGACAATCAGATTAAATGAAACGTGCAGCTACACCGGTGTCCAAAATGCCCAGAGCTACAGAAAAGACAAAACAGTACTAATCAGATTATTCATAACACTTTAATTTATTTTTAGGGGCAGATGCAATTTTGTGCAAGTGAGAACAATTGATCCTGAAGGCCCTGTGATTGCCATCGTTCTCTCAGCTTCCAAGCTAGAAGCTTATATTGCTATTGATTTTTGTATTTTTTGTATCGCAGAAACTTGACTGGAGTTGCTTTCCACTGTTTTATTTCCCTCTTGCCTTATTTGCATAATGCTTGACACAATTGAGTCAGCAGTTTCTTTTGATGTGATTGTATTTGTTCCTACCAAATTTAGAAAAAGAATGCAGTTGACGTTAAATGAGCTACAGTGTGTTATAAGGTGTACGTATTTAGAATATAAATTGTATCAAAAATTAGGTGTTTTTTTTTTTTTTCAAAGGGCAAATTCAATACAACACAGACTGAATACCCATTTTTACTGCTAATGGTTTTGTAAACGGAGCCAATATATCATCCTCCAGACTTATTTTGACCAGATACTCGATGCTGCTTTTCAAATGCTGCAGGAGCCAATGCAGTGACCTCCCTTCTATCTCTGACGCCCACACTTCTTCTGTCTGAAGAGTATTTTCGCGATGGAAGATGACCGCAGTGGCTGTGAAAGAGGACATGGCGTTATTAGGAGTGGTACAGTAATACAACATTCTTGACGTGCACATAATTGTCTTTGGCATAATGTGAAATCATCACAACGCAATGTCAGGAGTTCTCATTTCTGGCAAATTGAAAGTTGGGTTCAATTAAAAAAGTAAAACTTTGATTAAATACAGTCCGTTATTATCGTTGGAGGGGGTGAAGTGGAGTTGTACCCGGTTCTCAGAGCGGCCATCAATTTGTCTTCAAATGGAACTTTTTTTTTATTCATGTACTCGTAAGCCAAGGACCAAGTCTCCTCATGCAGGGGAGTGTGTGATATTACTCTGTCACTCTGAGCTCCGGTTATCATTTCCTCTCAAGTGTCTGCACTGGAGGAGCATAATGACCCTTGTCTCCACTCCTCAGCCTCCGATCCGGCTGATTAGGCCCTCCTTCTCAACAGACAAATGCCAATCTGCTTTTTTTTCCAATTCACAATTAACAAAACGCCCTTATTTAACAGGAGGGCACTGCGGCCTGGTTGTGAATAGCCAGATCACTCTCATAATGGGAATGTCATTCCACAATTGAATCTCAATCCACTTCTGTGGGGAAGGGCAGGTTGGCTTAACCTGATGGGAGGGCTTCTCTTTAGGGCAAAGACTGTTAGCTCCACCATTGATAATCTTAACTGCTTGAGCCAAGTTTAAATGGCCCATACAATTTACTCACTAATTGATACAGTGTAAAGGGCATACAGCACTGGCACAGAGTCAAACAGACCGAGAATGGGTTGGTCTCATTTATACAACAATTTTTATGGAGATAATTGTCAAAGAATATGATTTAACATGATTGAATCTTACACAGTAGGATTTGTAACTTAAAAGAATAATGTATATATTAAGACTTTCCTGAGTGTGTGTAACCAGAGGCTTTTTTGATGTAATGTTAACTAGTGATGTCGCAATATATCTAAATGGACAATAACGGATATCGATATCATGTTAATAATCACGCTATATCTTACATCTATTATTTTAAACTTCTCTACCTCCCCTATTCTTTTGTAAGTGAAATAATCACCCCCACCCTTTCTGTCAAAAAATGGAAGACTCCCTCTCTCGCTGTAGAAATAATACAAGGTTGGGAAGTATAGTTCAAAAAACAATAGCATGTCCCAAAATACACCTACATGCAGTTTTCAACTAGACATGTTGCCTTAGTGATTCAGAAAATGCAATCAAGGAAATCTAAAATGAGTTTGACCAACCCTTGTGTCTTGTGATGCGAAGTGTCAAGGGTCCAAGAATGAAGGGTGAAGTGAAATAATATTTTTACCTGCTTTCCATAATGTAACATATCCAACAATGTTAATTGGATTCCATCTCTGAGTGTGAGCAATGGAGTTCCTGAGACACAAGGCAAGGGTGCATCATTTACAAGTGAAAAATGTGAACAGCTCACTTTCATCTCAGTTTGAATTATGCGACGGACAACACAGAAACTGCTGCCGAGATGAGATTTCTTCCATGGCTACGATACTTCAAATTGAGCTTGTTTCGGTTGATTCAGGCCGGCCATTGAAGGTCATCACTCCTCATTTCCATTTTGATTCAAAATTCAAAAAAAGACACTCATCATGCAAACAGGGCTCTTCATAGTGAAATCCATTTCAAATAACCACTTGGACGATGACAATAAAAAACAATGTCTCAGAGGAGTATGTTTGGATTTACCCCAGCACAGGTAGAAATGTGGCAATTCTGAGCCAACATAAATTAATTATTACCCAATAGGTTTTTGGAACAGTCATTCGCTCCCTGTGCACACATGCCATGACACTACCACTGTGGCTCTAAAGATGAGCCAAGTGACAAAATACCTCTGTGTTTCATGGACAAATGTGCACATTTGTTTGGTTCCTAAGCAATTAGAATTTCCTGTGTGCCAGCCAGATACCGCATGTTGTTCCAAATTGATACGTGGGGCCATTAATCATGTTTGGATAAACATTCATTTGGTTTATGTGTGGAAATAGAATGTGGCATTGTTGCTTGTCTCCAATTCTGTATATGTAGCTCATATTGTATATAAGTGCCACTGGGAACAAAATGAATGAAAATAAAATACAGTGGTTGCATACATAATGAAGAGCAAACATCCCAGAAGAACTTTAGCATTCTCAGTGGTCTTTCAAGGATGCCCAGAGGGTCCCCAGTGAAGATGTGCAGAAGTTCAGCTTTACCATTTCATTTCCTGGCGGCTAGAATCAAAAGATAATTTGTATGGTTATTTTGCTAACATAATTGTTCCCTATAGTGTAGAGGCAGTGCTGTAAACGGCTACCAGGTTGATCAGCATGTGATGTAGGCCAACATAATATTGTGCTTATTATAGGATACTTTCTTGTGTGTGTGTTTCAAGTGCTACTGCATTGTCTTCAAATAAACCAAACCTTTAAAAGTGATACATACAGAAAGGGTTTTTTTTTTTTTTTTTTCATTGGCCAAGGTGCAGTCGAAACGTAAAGTATAAAAGGAGACCTATGGTTGGAAAACCTGTTTCATCTTCAACCCGAGCTCCTGAGAGGCCAAATGTGTGAACTAGCAAGATTCATTTAGAATGCAACTCTGTGTGTGTGTGTGTGTGTGTGTGTGTGTGTGTGTGTGTGTGTGGGTGTGTGTGTGGTGTGTGTGTGTGTGTGTGTGTGTGTGTGTGTGTGTGTGTGTGTGTGTGTGTGTGTGTGTGTGTGTGTGTGTGTGTGTGTGTGTGTGTGTGTGTGTGTGTGTGTGTGTGTGTGTGTGTGTGTGTGTGTGTGTGTGTGTGTGTGTGTGTGCGCGCGTGTGTGTGGCCTTCGCATGTCTTGATAAATTCATCCACTTCTGCTGTTTTGCTGCGGACCCGATGGAATGTACTATCAGATTTTGTGCAATTTTTACACATATGAATTGTGTTGCTGCCCATAGTGATGAACCCACAGATATTTATCACCTCTAGTATCTAAGTATATTGTTGTTTTCTGGTGGGAAAACTCTATCTTCCTACAACACTGTGTTGTGCAGAAAAATTCTGATAAACTTAGTGTCTCCACTTGCTCAGCACTAAAGACAAGACAGAAACAGACTCCAAATAAATACTGATGTTGCATCATATCCTTGATGTGTATAGGCAATTTTGGCCATAACAATTTTAGAATGTATCAACATTTTAGATATTGTGTTCTCAGCTTGTGTTGTTACCCCAGAAGTGATCAATACATGCAGATTTAATATAAGTAAAATAATGATACTATACTAGTTTTCTTCCCCTGTATTGTTACCCTTTAATTGCTACGTATGTTGTTCGCTACCACAACATTGTTACATGTGAAAAGGAAACTGTCGTTCAATCTAGCAACACAGTTGTTTTAGTTGTTCAGTTGCTAGAGAGAGAATCAGTAATCAGTACCTCCTGGCTGATATAGCATTTATATGAAATTGAGTTGGTGTTTTGTCAGAAGAAAACAACTCTTTATTTACACAGCTTCTACTGACGAAAGGGAGCACTCTCTGCAAGGACGGCATCATTATTACATTTCCATAACCCTCAAGACAGGCTTTGTGTAGTAAGACAAAGGTTGATTGATTACTTCTAAATCTGTGTCGTCACGGCAGTACAAGTTTTCCCGGCGATATCGTGGGTAACCTTCACTGGGCTGGGAGCAACAATAAACAGTTGTCAAGCAAGACAGAAATAATGAAGTGCCCTTTGCAGCAAGATTCCCCAACAATCTTATTTGCAATTTGTTGAGCCTTTATTTACACTGTTCAGACACTTATTGGGTTCTTAGATCCCTGTTTTTCTTCAAACATGCATGTCTTTATCTCTGCCCCTTACATATATAATCATAGTATTTAATGTGACCCGGTCTAATCAAAGAAGCACCGTGGCTGTGATATTGCGTTTACGATTATTAACGTTTACTCTATGTCAATCTCAGGCAGTATACAAAACAGTATCATTTTTTACTATTATTTGTAATATTAGTCATCGTTTTAATATTGGATGAGTTTACAATTTAGCCTTTCTGTGAGCTTTTGTATAGAACAAATACAAAATAGTCCATCTCCACTCAGCAGTAGAAACAGGTTTACATGTATTTGCTTTCTTTCTACCTTACGTACTTTTGCCATACATCATGTTCAGTTCATGGCCTGTTGAGACTTGTGTCTGCAGCTAACCCATGTGATGAAATATAGTGTTGAATAACATGATGGAAACCTGAGAAATATTTAAAAAAACCACACACGTCTGCCAATATTTTAACAACTGATTGAAATCTGATTTGTCAGTTATTTCAAACAGTATTAAAATGTCAGGTGGGAAACTAGTAGGTGAAGTGTGGGCATCTGTCAGACAATGCTCAAGTGGAATAACTGTGTAGAGGCCTCCAATTAGTAAAGGTTTCTAGCCCTATGTGTATATATAAAATATCCAATGTAAGACATTCAGCTTGTTATAATGCCGAAACCCGCAAAATAAAGCAAAAGTCTAGACAACTTGAAAGGATATGGCGTTCCACTAAACTTGAAGACTCTCGTTTAATTTGGCATATTACTCTCAATGAATATAAGAAAGCACTGCGTAAAGTGAGAGCAGCCTACTACTCTTCATTAATAGATGAGAATAAGAATAATGCAAGATTTCTTTTCAGCACTGTAGCCAGGCTGACAGAGAGCCACAGCTCGATTGAGCCTTCTATTCCCATAGCACTCAGTAGTAATCATTTTATGTGCTTTCTTAACGATAACATTGTTACTCTTAGAAACAAAATTAATGACCTCTTGCCTTTGACCTGTATAGTGTTATCAACAGCTCCCGGAAACGTAAGTTCTAATATTACACTAGATAGTAAACTAGAATGCTTTTCAGCCATAAACCTTGAACAATTAAATTCAATGATTCTCTCTTCTAAACCATCAACGTGCATGTTAGACCCAATTCCAACTAAGCTGTTGAAGGAAGTTTTTCCATTAATTAGCACTTCTTTATTAAATATTATGAATATGTCTTTATTATCAGGCTATGTTCCACAATCATTCAAAGTAGCAGTGATAAAACCGCTTCTTAAAAAGCACAACCTCGATCCAGAGGTTTTAGCCAACTATAGACCTATTTCTAATCTTCCGTTCCTCTCAAAAATTATTGAGAAAGCGGTCGCAAAACAGTTGTGTGATTACTTAAAAATCAATGATTTATTTGAAGATTTTCAGTCTGGCTTTAGAACACATCATAGCACAGAGACAGCTCTGGTTAAAGTCACAAATGACATTCTAATAGCCTCAGACAAGGGACTTGTCTCTATTCTTGTTTTGCTCGATCTCAGTGCTGCATTTGATACTATCGACCATGATATCCTATTGCAAAGACTAGAGCACTTAGTTGGCATACAGGGAACTGCTTTAGGCTGGTTTAGGTCCTATCTATCTGAACGCTCTCAGTTTGTACGTGTTAACGATGAATCTTCCACGCAAACCAAAGTTAGCCATGGAGTGCCACAGGGCTCAGTGCTCGGACCTATTTTGTTCACATTATATATGCTTCCGTTAGGCAATATTATAAGGAATCATTCTGTAAACTTTCATTGTTATGCGGATGATACTCAACTATATTTATCAATCAAACCTGATGAAATTAATCATCTAAATAAAATTCAAGACTGCTTTAAGGACTTAAAAACGTGGATGACCTTAAACTTTTTGATGTTAAACACGACCAAAACTGAAGTTATTGTACTTGGCCCGAAGAATCTACGAAACAAATTATCTAAAGATATACTAACTATGGATGGAATTAATTTGGCCTCCAGTGAGACTGTAAGGAATCTTGGTGTTATATTTGATCAGGATTTATCCTTTAACGCCCACATAAAATCAATTTCAAGGACCGCCTACTTCCATCTACGTAACATTGCAAAAATCAGGCATATCTTGCCTCAAAACGATGCAGAGAAACTAGTCCATGCATTTGTTACTTCTCGGCTGGATTATTGTAACTCTTTATTATCAGGGAGTACCAAGAAGTCTGTCAAGTCGCTTCAGCTGATTCAAAATGCTGCAGCTCGTGTACTAACCAGAGTTAGGAAAAGGGACCACATTACTCCTGTTCTGGCTGCCTTACACTGGCTCCCTATAGAACACAGGATATCATTTAAAATTATTCTTCTCGCCTACAAAGCCCTTAATGGGCAGGCGCCATCTTACCTTAAAGAACTCATTATACCCTACTGTCCTACTAGGGCATTGCGTTCCAAGAATGCAGGGTTGTTGGTTGTTCCTAGAGTCTCTAAAAGTACAATGGGAGCTAGAGCCTTTTCTTATCAAGCTCCACATTTGTGGAATCAGCTTCCAGTTTGTGTTCGGGCGGCAGACACCCTATCCGTTTTTAAGAGTGCGCTTAAGACCTTCCTTTTTGATAAAGCTTATAGTTGGGGCTGATTAGATTCAGCCCCTAGTTTTGCTGATATAGGCTTAGTTTGTCGGGGGACATCTTACTTCTTCCTTCTCTCTGTCTATACCTGTGTACTCTCATGTTCCGATTAACCCAGCTTCCCCACATTTCTTTCTTTTTGGTGTCTATATACGCCGGGATCCGGAGTCATGGATGATCCTGCGGTCCTGTGTCCTGGATCGCGAGCCCTGGATCGCGAGTCGTGGCTGTGGTCCTGGATCATCGGTCCTGGATGGATATCCTCGTAGATTCATCTTCCTATTATACACACATGCATTTCCAAACATTTGGAATACCTATGTTGCAAATGTATTATCTTTTCAATTTACACATCTATTGCACGTCTGTCCGTCCTGGGAGAGGGATCCCTCCTCTGTTGCTCTCCCTGAGGTTTCTCCCATTTTTCCCTTTAAACTGTGGGTTTTCTCCGGAAGTTTTTCCTTGTACGATGTGAGGGTCTAAGGACAGAGGGTGTCATATTGTCATACTGATATTCTGTACACACTGTGAAGACCACTGAGACAAATGTAACATTTGTGATATTGGGCTATATAAATAAACATTGATTGATTGATTGATTGATTGATTGATTGATTGATTGATTGTGTTATGATTCTGTTTAGTTGTATTTTTGTTGTGTGCTTTTGTGTGCTATTTCCTGTCTCACCCCTCTCTTCTCTGTTTTCCTCTGCAGGGCTGGTGTGTGACAGGGAGTTGGCTGGCTCCTCCCAGTAGCAGACGAGGCACACCTGTTTCCACTCACCTCTTTACCTGTAGATATAAAAGCCCGGTCCTCATGCCACTTCCCTGCCAGATAATTCCTCTGTGTTTCGACCCTCCGGTGTGTCTCGCTGCTCTCCTCGTTGTTTGTATTATTGTTTGGATTTTTGCCAGCCAACTTCCTGACTCCACTGCCGTATTTTTTGTTCTCTGCTTGAATAAAGCTTTTTGTTTATTGACCATCTCTCTCCAGTCTTTTGCTTTGGGGTCCAAACTTCTATAGGCCGTAACAGAATTATCTGGCAGGGAAGTGGCATGAGGACCGGGCTTTTATATCTACAGGTAAAGAGGTGAGTGGAAACAGGTGTGCCTCGTCTGCTACTGGGAGGAGCCAGCCAACTCCCTGTCACACACCAGCCCTGCAGAGGAAAACAGAGAAGAGAGGGGTGAGACAGGAAATAGCACACAAAAGCACACAACAAAAATACAACTAAACAGAATCATAACAGTAACTCCAGAGTGACTCCCGCAAACTGGCACCCAGGTACATTGGCCCGTTTGTCATTGAACGGATTATTAACCCCGCTGTGGTTAGGCTCAAGCTGCCTGCTGCCTTGAATGTCCACCCATCATTTCATGTCTCACTTCTCAAACCAGTTTCCTCCAGTCCTCTGAGCCCTCCGGCCAAGCCCCCTCCTCCCCCCCGGAGTATTGACAATCATCCTGCTTTCACCGTCCAGCGGTTGTTGGATGTACGAAGGCGAGGCCGGGGGTTCCAGTACTTGGTGGATTGGGAGGGGTACGGACTAGAGGAGCGTCAATGGGTCTCCCGCTCCCTGATTTTGGACCCTGCTCTCCTTAGGGACTTTTATGAGAGGTACCCGGACAGGCCTGGTAGAACGCCAGGAGGCGTCCGTTGAGGGGGGGGGGTACTGTTATGATTCTGTTTAGTTGTATTTTTGTTGTGTGCTTTTGTGTGCTATTTCCTGTCTCACCCCTCTCTTCTCTGTTTTCCTCTGCAGGGCTGGTGTGTGACAGGGAGTTGGCTGGCTCCTCCCAGTAGCAGACGAGGCACACCTGTTTCCACTCACCTCTTTACCTGTAGATATAAAAGCCCGGTCCTCATGCCACTTCCCTGCCAGATAATTCCTCTGTGTTTCGACCCTCCGGTGTGTCTCGCTGCTCTCCTCGTTGTTTGGATTATTGTTTGGATTTTTGCCAGCCAACTTCCTGACTCCACTGCCGTATTTTTTGTTCTCTGCTTGAATAAAGCTTTTTGTTTATTGACCATCTCTCTCCAGTCTTTTGCTTTGGGGTCCAAACTTCTATAGGCCGTAACAGATTGGTTATATCGTCGCTTAATTATACTGCCCGAACTGAAGCACACCACATGGTACTGCAGTAAAAGAAAGGAACTGGAACTGTGTTTTATTGAGGAAGAGACAGACAGTGTTAAAACGGAAGGGGTATAGGACAATTGCCACAGTTACACTTTTCTCTTCTCCACAACCTCTGAAGCAAGGCTCGTGGAAAAAGTTGAAATGGAATTCCATATCATGCCAAGACAGTGTCACAGCTTTCTAAAGCTCCTCATGAAACACTCCATCACTCATTGCACACACACACACACACACACACACACACACACACACAGAGTTGCATTCTAAATGAGTCTTGCTAGTTCACACATTTGGCCTCTCAGGAGCTCGGGTTGAAGATGAAACAGGTTTTACAACCATAGGTCTCCTTTTATACTTTACTTTTTTAGTCATCCAGCCTGTTTCGACTGCACCTTGGCCAATGAAAAAAAAAAAAAATCTAATTTCTGTATGTATCACTTTTAAAGGTTTGGTTTATTTGAAGACAATGCAGAAGCACTTGAAATGGTTGCACTTATTGAAAGCTAAGGTACTTTTAGGATTCCTTAGGAAGGGAGGGGGGGCAGGAGCTCCAATAAGCCCTTTAGGACAGAGAGTGAATACACATACTTTACAGAGATGCTGTATGAGAAACCAATGTGAGTTTGGAAAATTGCACAATATACATTTATTTTAGTATACCTCAACAATGGAATTATGATCAGTAGAAATGACCATGACATGGGACCTTTAAATCAGTTTTGGACATTAAAAAAATGTATCAGTGAAAACACTTACATAGGTTAAATAAAGAGGAATATTGTTGTCATTCTTTACCATTGCTTTGGCTTTAGTAAATGCATGTTTCTTCTACAAGTAGATGTTAAACTTGGTTTATAGTATTTTGTGGTTGAGCTAGTTGTGTGACAAAATCAATTTTATCAGCAGCACTAATTATGGAATACTTGACATGACCCATGCTCTTGTGTTGCCTCAATTGAACAAGCAAACTGTATATACAAGGAGTTTAAGACGTGTGTTTATCATATTTTCTAACTTTCTCTATTCCCTCTCATTAACCTTTTATGTCAGCGACCGATGCAAAGATGAAGTGTGATGATAAACAGTGCAAATATAAACTGGAAACTTTGATGCAGCCAACTAAATAATTACATTTGTAATCAGTGATGTACCTGAACGCGTTCAATGAACGATCGTTCATGAACGCGTTCATATTTTGGGCGAACGTGAACTGAACGTACTGTATTTCCGCTAGATGAACGTAATTGAGAACGCGTTCATTCTCAGCGCTGTATAACGGCGTTCAAAAGTGCGTTCATTCTCAGCACTGTATTATAACGGCGTTCAAACGTGTGCCAGATTTCATATGCCTTTCAGCCGAAAACCCAGTTAAAACACACCGTAAACAGGCTTCAAAATAATGCGGAAAACCACCCAATCTGGCAACAGCAAGCTGCCTGTGACGCGTACGCGCCTGTCACCCCTGGCTGTCGCACTAAAATATAAATATACTAAATATATCAGACTCCTCACAACAAACAATGTGGAACCGCGGAACCGGCGAGCATTGAATGAATGAATGAATTAGTATGGACGAAGCCGAGAGCAGCTGCAGCAGCACTCGCTCAGAGTGAGACTCTACGGCAGGGGTGGGGAACCTTAGGCCTCCGGCCGTATACGGCCCGCGAGACAATGTGGTACGGCCCTCGAGGTAATTTATAAACACACGCAAAAAATAAAAAAATGAAAGAAATCTAGACAGCAAAAAAATTAAACAAGCGAGTGCCTGTTTTTCCTGGCCAAAGTCAGGGTCCTTGAACACAACACGAGCCTAACGTGTCATCACGTGGTATATGTCTCGACTGACAGGGTGCAGTTCTGACGGAGAGCACCAGAACGCCACTCCAGCACTTCAGAAATTGCAGTACCGATAAGTCCATACACATGCCGCAGTTTCTGCGTGTCTGTGTCTTTAGTTGAAAGCCCAGTGGCGATCTGCTCATCTGTCATACTGATCAGACAGTCAATAACTGTGTTGTTATCATTAGCATCTGGTTAGCTAGCTATGCTAACAAATATAAGAAGCTTTTTCTACAACCAGTGAGGTAAAGGCACATCTTTATATGACCATTATAGTTATAAAAAAAACAAGAGAATAAAGTAAACAGGTATAAAATACTATATGACAGTTATTAATAAAGAAGAATACAGTTTGAAAGGGTAGTGAATTGTCAAATATCCATAAATTAAAAGAAAATCTGCTTACAGTTGTGTTTGGGTGTTGAGAGATGTGTCCATAGATCTCCTAATGTTGCTCTCAAAGTGCAACAAATCTTCCCAGGGGAGCATGCCCCCCGGACCCCTCTAGAGGAGGTTAGGTCCCCCCCACCCACTTAAACCATGTTCACATGGATAGGAAACTAAATACATTTGCACACATCTTGTGTCCATATCTTTCTGTGTTGGTGGTCACGCCACACCCTGCACGTGCATGCATACGCGAGTCATGGTGAGATATCTGGATTAGGAGGTTGCTTTTTCTTTGCACAGAATGAAATGAATGGGCTGTGATTTTAGTTTTTTTAAGCAGAGGTCAATAACTTGTACGGCCCTCTGAGGATATTGTAAACATTGAAATGGCCCATTAACATCGTACAGGAGACAAATAATAGCTCGCAGCAACGTATTGAAAAAAGAACTATGAACTATAAATTAGTTCATTTTTGAAACCATGAACTTTAGTTCAACATTTTGAATTATGAACTATGAACTGAACTAGTTCATTTTAAAATGTGTGAACTGTGAACTGAACTAGTTCATGTAGAAAGTGAACTTTCCCAACACTGTTTGTAATATACCCTCTAAAGAAGTACTTCACAACATGAATAATACTGTGTACTAGTCATTTCTGTAAACAATTAGTTAGCAGTTTATCATATACAAAGAGATTATTTGATAAATTGGGTGCAGTAAGGTACCAGTAATTGAATCATGAGATGATCTCAGCCAGGTAACTCAATAGTAACAGAGGCATGCATGTAAAGCATGACAGAATTCCTTTCAACATATACACTATGGCGAGGAGCATGAGAGTAAATATGGCGACAGTATAGTTGTCATCGTTACAAGCTATTAATTCGCCAATATACTGTTGTATCCATTACCCTTTCACGTTGCCTTTATCACACTCAGAAGCCAAACCCAAAGGGCCTCAACATTGGCACCATCTTCAATACTTGGAGAGCACCTCAGTTACAGACGCTGGCATTTGTTAATTCAGAGTAGCCCTTTCCCCCTGTCAGGGCTGCGCTTTGCCAGCCCAATTCCCTTGTGAGATGAGCTGGCAAAGACCAACGTTACAAATGTCAACACCAACATCAGGAAAGAGTAAACTCTCTGGACATAGTCACCTATTGCATATAAGATGCACACACACATATAGACAAAGACAGCAAGTCTTCCCCCCCAGAAAAACCCAAATGACTAAGATGGATAAAAAAAGATCAACCATACATTGATTTAAGAAAGCACTCGCTTGTGTGGGTTGTATGTTTACATTTCTATAAAAATACTTTGTACTATAAATACCCTGATTATTATTTTTGTAGCTTAGCTATTATGAATACCTGGGCTTTGCGTGCTGTTTGATACCGAGTTCTGATCCGATATCACTGTTTTTTAAAGCTTGCAGAGTCTCTTAGCTGCAGCTCTCCATATGCATCACACCCAGTTGCCCCCCCAGTGTTTACCTGGCTTGTTTTCATGAAGTGCTCCCAGCAGGCTTTAATCACTATTGAGAAGTCTCCATTCATTGAGCTACTTAGCAATAACTTTTATTTGTGGTTAAATTCACAGATATCTAATCAATACAATATGTTTCAATAGTCACACATCTTTGATGCAAAGTGTCAAACTTAATTGCTAAATTCCGAGCTTTAGACAAAATCCTTTTTAGTTTGACATTATGAAACACAAGAATAACACACTCCGTAAACCATTATACTCCTGAATTAGGAAATGTGTCCATCAGAGCATCATTGCAACATTATCTCTTTACCACTACAGTACATAAGATGTTATTAGTTAGTGTTGTAAATCTTTATTTGTGCTAATGATCCAATTACATTATGTTTGATCGCTTCATGTTATCTCAATAGTAGGACACAATGACCATTACATACTCTGTTTAATTGAGATATAATTACTGTTCTCATTCATAACACTCCGTTCGATGTCTCACTATGGGATGCACCTCATCGCGGAGCAAACAGAAGCATCAATCTCATTACGCCAATCCTGATTGGCTGGTGATCTTGACGTCAGCGTCAGGGGAAATCACCCCCTATAAGTAGCTTGCACCACAACGCATGCGTCATTCAAACACCTCTTCTTGCTTCAGAGCACATCTCACAGTAGCCGGGCAAGCTTCACTGTCCACAGACTGAACCCAAATACCCATTTCGGTCGCCGGGCGCTCGCGGCTACTCGCGGCTACTCGCGGCTACTCGCCGGCTACTCCTTCTGCTACCGTCTTCTGCTACCGTCTTCTGCTACCGTCTTCTTCTACCGTCTAACGCTGTTAGTATTTAAAATCGACCTTGCTCTTCTCTTCCCGGGAAAGTAAGGTAGGTCCGATTTTTTAAGCTAGCAGCACACCTGTTGCTAGCTCGCTCCCTCTTTACCGACACCACGGTAGCGAGGACGTTTTTTCTTTTCTCCTCTCCACGGAGGGGAAAAGGATTAAAAAGGAGCATACTGCCACACCAGTCAGTATTCTCCCGGAATAAAAGACCCACACCGTCCTTTTTCTCCGGATTAAGGACAAGGTGGTAATATATTTTTCTCCCGTCCCACCTGTCGAAAGCGGGCCATCTCCACGCCACGAGGCGACCAAGATGGACGCCCCTCTCCCTCACACCAGAGGAGTCAGGGACTCGGTGGCTCGACAGGTCTGTTCGTCCTGCCTCGGGATGGAACACGCCCGAGGCGCGATCGACAACCCCGGCTCATGCGGACATTGTGTCCGCTTCACCGTTAAGAGCCTCCGCCGACGGTTAGCAAGACAAGCTAGCCTGTCGGAACAGGACCCCCCCCATGTCCACGGACCCGCCGGCCGGCAGTCAAGACATGGGGGCGTCCGCCACAGAGAGTGAACCCCTCTCCGTGTCGGTCTGGGGCTCACTATCTGCTATGGCTATAGAACCGGAATCCCGCGCCCTGGCAGGCCGGGACCCGGTGACGGCAAGACACGCGGTAACGGTTTCCCGCGATCCACCAAGCTGGGGCTCCCGGTTATACCTCACCATGGTCTCACCCGCGGAGGATGTCCTCGGGCTGGACTACGAGGAGGACGAAGAGGAGGACGCCTTGGCGTTCCTCCTGTCCGAATCGGATGAACAGGAAGAGGACACCATCATGTCACCGGCTCAGGCTGCAAAGCCTGAGGCAAGTGCTGCTCTCCCGGGCGATTGCGCACCAGCTTCGCTCGGTCTGAGCATGGACCTGCAGGCCGTGTGCAAACGCGCTGCGGTCAGACTCAACATTCCGTGGCCTGAAATGGCCAAGGAGACCTCCAGGTCCCGCTACGAGGGGAAACACCTTCCCCAAGCAGCGGGCAAAAAGAGGCAACTCCTCCCGGTCTTCCCGGAAATGTTGGATGAAGTGTCGGTCTCGTGGAGAGACCGGCCCTTCAGCAACAAGGTCCCAATCCAGGGTGCCTCCTCCCTAGACTGCGACGGAATGGAGAAGCTCGGCCTGCTCCGCATGCCGCCCATGGAACCGCTGGTAGTGGCTCACCTTCTACCAAAGGTGGGCCCGTCACCAAGCAGGAACCCCACGCTGCCAGCAAAGTCGGACCGTTTTCAGTCAGCAATGACTGAAAAGTCCTACAAAGCTGCAGCGTTGTCCGCCAGGGCCCTGAATGTGTCCTCGCTGCTAACCGCCTACCAAGCGGCGTTCTGCGAGGACCTGTCGGGTAACCCGGGGGCAGCCACTCTGGACGAGATGGCAGCGGTCACGGACATTTGTCTCTGTGTCCAACGCTGCGCCGTCCAGGCCACGGGCAAGGTAATGGGGATCATGGTGGTGCAGGAAAGAGCGAGATGGCTCAACCTCACCACTCTCCCAGACCGGGAAAAGGAGGATGTGCTGGATATGCCCATCGTTCCCGAGGGAATTTTCGGCTCCGCTCTCACCTCCATGCAAAGGAGGTGTGAGACGAAAAAGAGGGAGGACGAGGCACTCCACCTCTGCCTCCCTCGAAGGGTCCAGCCGCTGCTTTCGCAGCAGCAGTCCTCTGCTTTCGCAGCAGCAGTCCTCTGCCCAGGCTGCCTCGAACTCTGCTCGGTTTAAAGCACCGAAGACGCAGAGGCAGCAGCCCACCCCGAGTCCCCAGCCCAGGCTGGAGACAAGGGCAAGCTGGCCTAGAAATTCTCCGGTTCCGGCTGCAGAATTTCGGCCAGCAGTTGAGGAAGAAGAAGCGAGCGGCGTGACAGCCCCTCCTTCTTCCCTCCATGAATGTGTTCCCGCCGCCTCGAGAGATGCCTAAACACCATCCTCAAGTCTGCACAAACACATGTCACATGTTGATGGATTCCTCTGTCATAAAACATTTGCCGCTGACGCATCCAGGCTTCAGGCCGAGGGCGCAGCTCAAAAAGATAAAAAGAAAATCAATAAAACCAATAAACAAAATGTTTTCCCCTTTTGAGAGCAGCTACGGCATCTCTCAAAAGGCGGATTATTGACGGGTCTGTGAAGGCACCACCGCCATGCGCACGCGCAGTGCCGGCTGGGGCTTTAAGGGCACCACCGTCACGCGCATGCGCAGTGCCGGCTGGGGTCGTGAAGGCTCCACCGTCACACGCATGCGCAGTGCCGGCTGGAGCTGTAAAGGCACCACCGGCACATGCAGGCGCAGTGCCGGCTGGAGCTGTGAAGGCACCACCATCACACGCATGCGCAGTGCCGGCTGGAGCCGTAAGCGTGACATCTCAGCTGGCTCTAAGGAGCATACAGCAGGAGATACTCACGACATCTTCCTGGGTTTCTCAAAACAGTTACACATTATCTGTTTTCACAAGCCCAGAGAGAGTCAACCCATATTCTGGAGAGAGAGGCCCTCTCTCTCCTAGAAAGAAGGGTTTTATCTATAATGCCCGCCGAGCAGAGTCAGATTACGCAGACAAATGTCCTCGTAAAGCACCCACTCAACATGGGTCTCATAATAAAACTAAACCCCGCGCGCCACGGCGTGCGGAGAGTATTGGTTATTATGTAATGCGTAGTGGCACTACACCCGACTTTTCTAGTGCGGTACGCGCCTACGGGTGCTGTCCTTTCACGGAAGGTGGTCACCACGGACGCATGTCAGACAGGCTGATAGGGTATTTACGAAGGTCGCCCGGTGAGAGGTCTCTAGAGCAGAGACCTCCAGCGGGCCCACGTGAATCACCCGGAGCTTTTAGCGGTGTTCCCCACCCTAAAACGCTTCCTGCCTTCTCTCAGAGGACACCATGTCCTCGTGGACAGACAACACGATATCGTGTATGAACCGCCAAGGGAGGTTGTGTTGTCTCCAGTCACACACACTGGCACACAAACTGATCCCTTGGAGCGGCAGATGTCTCCTCTCTCTGAGAGCGACACAGCTACCGGGAGTGATGCACCTCGGGACAGAACTACTGTCCAGAGGTGCACCACTCTATGCAGACTGGACTCCACATCCAAGGATCGTGAGTCCGCTGTGGTTGCGTTACGGCGGAGCCGCGTTAAATCTGTTCGCATAAAGAAAAAATGCTCAATGACAGCTGTTCTCTTTAATGCACGATTTAAACGCACTGTTAGGCGGGGACGCACTCGTACACGATTGACCTCCGGGTCCTCTGTACGCGTTCCCACCCCTGGCTCTGTTACCCCCAACTCTGGCCAGAGTGAAGGAGCAACGCCACACACTTACTCTGATGTTTCCGCCCTAGCCTGCAACGTACGGGCTGGCGGAGATATATCAGCTGTTGTGCGGGCAGCCATGGCAGCCCCCACCACGCAGGGACAGATTGTCTCAGGCGGGGGGGGCGATCCTTCACCCACGCCCAGAGCGCGGGGCACTATGGGCCTGACCCGTGAGTGGTCCAATCTGAATACAGTGGGACTCCCTCAGAAGGTGATAAACACTATTCAGAGTGCGAGAGCTTCCTCCACCAGGTCTCTTTACGACTGTAAGTGGAAGGTGTTTGAGGAGTGGTGCCTTCAAGAAGGACACATCTCTTTTCAATGTCCTGTCGGGGTGATTTTATCATTTCTACAGGACTTGATCGATAAACACAGAGCTTTCTCCACGATCAAGGTGTACCTGGCTGCTATTGCTGCATGCCATGTGGGCTTTGAGGGTAAGACGGCTAGCCAACATCCTTTGGTCTGCCGTTTTATGAAGGGAGCTCGCAGGCTCCTCCCTGTCTCCAGGTCACTGGTGCCCTTATGGGACCAGGCAGTGGTTTTAAATGGGCTCAGAATTACCCCATTTGAACCCCTGGAAGGAGCTGACATGAAACATCTGTCACTCAAGACAGTGCTGTTACTGGCCCTGGCATCCGCCAAGCGGGTCAGCGATATTCATGCACTGTCTGTACATCCCTCATACACTCCGTTCGCCCCAGGGCAAACGAGAGTGTTGTTGAAGCCCAACCCTGCCTTTACACCAAAGGTGGTTGGTTCGTGTACCCCAATTGACATTGAGGCATTTCCTCTGCCGCTGGTTTCCTCCGGGGAGCAGCAGCAGGATCTGTTGTGTCCAGTCCGGGCTTTACACACATATATGGACAGATCAAAGGAGCTTCGTCTTAATGACCAACTCTTCGTGTCCTGGGCTAACCCTCACAAGGGCAAGCCTGTTACTAAGCAACGGCTCTCCCACTGGATTGTGGAGGCAATTGCTTTGGCCTATACGAGTCAGAATTTGCAAGCACCTTCGGGTCTGCGGGCTCACTCGACTCGGGCCTGGCTACATCCTGGGCTTTGTTCAAGGGTGTTTCCATCCAAGACATCTGTGCAGCGGCGAGCTGGTCCTCGCCGCTCACTTTTGTCCGCTTTTACAGGCTAGACGTCTCCACTCCAAGCGTGGCCCGAGCAGTGCTGGGCACCTTGTTGACTCTACCTGTTAAATTCTGGTTGATCGGTGATTTTTGAGATAAGCTCGTCTGGCAATACGGGAGCTACAATATCCCATAGTGAGACATCGAACGGAGTGTTATGAATGAGAACTATAGGTTACTTACGTAACCCCAGTTCTCAGAGTAACATGAAGTGAGATGTCTCACCAGACGGCCCTCCTTGCTATGGTGAAGCGAGAAGAGGTGCTTATTTTGAATGACGCATGCGTTGTGGCGCAAGCTACTTATAGGGGGTGATTTCCCCTGACGCTGACGTCAAGATCACCAGCCAATCAGGATTGGCGTAATGAGATTGATGCTTCTGTTTGCTCCGCGATGAGGCGCATCCCATAGTGAAACATCTCACTTCATGTTACTCTGAGTACTGGGGTTACGTAAGTAACCTATAGTTTTACAGCATCATCTCAGAAATACCTGAAATCTGAATGGTGCATTACCTCATCTGATAATGGAGAGGAACCATTTGTGCTGTCTTTTGCAGAGATGGCAAAAGTACACACACCCTTTACTCAAGTAGAAGTACAGATACTTGTGTTTAAAAATACTCTGGTAAAAGTAGAAGTAAACTAAACTTCTTCACTCAATTAAAAGTAAAGAAGTATGGGCTTCAAAATGTACTTAAGTAAAAAGTACCCATAACTACCATCTGTTTTATAGAGTAACTGACCTCCCTTTATATAATAATAATAATAATAATAATATTGGGAGGAATGAAACCCTCTTTAATGGTCACACATGCAGAGCACACAGCACACACAGGGACATTTGTTCTCTGCATTTAACCCATCCTAGTATATACATAGAACAATAAGGTCATTGTTAGCTAATGAATGTTTCGATGCTGAACAACGTTTTCATTGGTCCCTCTTCTTTAGAGAAGACCAGGAAATGATGGATACACGGATCGTGTTCAAATCAATAGGCACGCAATGACTCTAAATAATAATGATCACGCCACCAAACATAGATTAAAACTAAAGTAGCGAGCCTGTTTTGAAAATGTAAGAAGTATAAAGTACAGGTATTTGTGTTAAAGATGTAAGAAGTAAGAGTAAAAAGTCGTCAGAAAAATAAGTAGTGAAGTAAAGTACTGATACCAGAAAAATGTACTTAAGTACAGTAACAAAGTATTTGTAATCCATTACTTCCCTCCTCTGGTCTTTTGTACATTCAGATTGTACAAACTGATGAAGGAAATTGCTGTGAAAAATCAGGGCCATAGTATTAAGAAGTTAAAACAGAAAAGAAAGCAAATGTTGTTTTTTTTTCCAAGGAGGTTTTCACTTCCAATGATTTTGCCTTGGTAAATAATAGTATATATTATCTAACAACACTTTTTAAGAAATTGATTATGCAGATAATGAAATAAAGCTGAAAAATAAAAAACATATTATATAATCAGAAAAATGTATACAAGAAAAATAAATACATATTTACTGTTGGGAAATACAATAAAATATGACAAATTACACATTATGTACATTGTATATATTATTCAGCTAGGCTGTACGTATATCTTTTTAAAGTGGCAGATGTCTTATAGTTTGTTATTGTATAATGGACAAACTGCACCAACATAACAAAGTATGATTATATCAGCCCTACAATCTTTTCCAATGCAATGGAGACATTTTAAATGAATAAGACTCCCTAACAGAGTCAAACTGTATTATGGTAAAACATGACCCATGAGAATTGACGACTGTGTATCCGCTCTAATGGTACATTGCAATGTGAACCAGGGGCATTAACAGCTGAGGCCTTGGCAGTTTTCCCACATTTAAAAAAACATATTGGACTGTGCTGTGTATCGAGATGTGAGTCTGAGCACTTAGATAACTGCAGGATATTGTTCTCCCTTGGCAAAAGCCTATTCTTCAACAAGACACCGAGCATGCCTTAGCGAATAGAAAGACTCTTCTTCACATCTGCAAAGCTGTTTGCCTGTAGTGTTCTGGAGGGAAAGTGGTTAAAGGTCATATCCGCCACATCTAAAACAGAAAGGTTCTGTAGGAGAGAGAAAGAATAAAGGAGACACAGAGCGGCAGAGAGGTTCTTTGGAATGTAGATTGTCAAGAAGTTGCACAAAAAAAACTTAAACCAAACAACGGGCAACTCTACATTATTCAGTTTTCACATTCCATCGTCAGGTTATGTGGGCATAATCATTGTAGCTATTCACCACGCTGCGTTTTATGTTGACCCTTATGTCATTAGTTGTAGTCCCAATAGCCGGTTGGCTCGCCATGAGAGATATCCGAGGTCGGTTTGGGGTCATGAGTGTAGGAGGCCCAGTGGAAATAACATTGCCACTAAGAGAAGGGGGATAACTTTTCTGGGATGCCTGAAGTATAAAATAAATCAGCAAAAGCTGCGAAAAAGAAAAACAGAGGCTGCATTAGTTAATAAATTGTATGTTGGTTTATATATTGGTTTTACAGAACTTCTTAATAGTACTGGCCTGTTTGGCCTATAATATATCAAATATGTTCCACAATATTAGGAATATTTAGATTTGTACTTTTTATTAAGCCCTTATTAATTCATAATTCTATTATACCTAAGCATAAATTATGGTGGCCGGCAGGTGCAAACGTGGAACAACGGCCCAAAACTCATACATAAGCAGGAAACACCTGCAAATAATTAAATGAAAAACAAACAAACCCAAACAAATATAACAGAAAAACGCTGCATTTACAGAAATGATTCAAACTAAATACAACACACAAACCCCGAAAACAAACGCAACAGAAAAACGCTGCCAATACCAAAACGATATCCAAAGTCAAAAGCACATACAAATCTCAAAACACATACCAAAAAAAAACATTCCGGAAGTGCTCCAGGCCTCTAGGGGGCGCGCTACGTGGAACAGATTGAGGTATGACCAGACATGTCCAGTAAGTATAAAGTGTTTCCTAATACTGTGTATTCAACCACTATGGAATATGTATGTGGGCAGACAAGATTCAGACACAGTTGTTCTGTGTGTGAAGTAACCTCAAGTCACTCCGCAGGCACATTTTGATGCAGACCAGTTTGTCAAGACAAAAAAGGGCAAGACTAGGCTGAGAGCAGAGGCTATACCCACCATCTTTGTGCATCGCCCTGTGGTCAAAAAGAGAAGGGCCCCTGCACCACGATTCACCCGGGACCTGTATCTACAAAGCCCATAGCTCGTGATCACAGCTATAGTGTGAAAGGTGACACAGGTATAATAAGTATGAACTCTTAGTAACAAAAGTAATATTTGTTATTTTTAAGTGGTATAATATTTAAAATGTTCGAAAATGTACAGTGCCATGTATTCTACTTACATTAGTCTCAAAGATTGAGGGAAGAAGGGATGAGGAGACTGAGAGAAAGGAAAGTGAGGGTGAAGAAAGAGAGGACATGGCTAGTGAGGAGAGACAGGTAGGGCGGACACCACCCACTCAGCCAGCAGCCAGTCAGCATACGAGGGAACCAGCAACCAGTCAGCATACGAGGGAACCAGCAGCCAGTCAAACAGATCTATTACAACAATTAAAGAGAAAATTAAAGAGCCAAGAAGGAATCACCAAAAAAGCAAAGGCTGCACTAAGAAAAATCAGGAAGGAAAATGCAGCTCTCAAGAAAACAATGAAAATTATGGACAAGAAATATAAGAAAACGTTTTCAAAAGACCAACTGAAGGCATTAGGCAGACTCACCACAAAGGGGATGAAATGGAGCAATGAGACAATTAAGGCGAGACACCCCAGGTGAATAGGGTATTTTTTTTAACTTAAAGGTATCAGCTAGAAATTTCTCCAGTTAATTACTTACAATAAGGCAATTGTCTTTTGTATTACAAGTTCTCTGAAATAGCATGTTTAAATATACAAATTATCCATTATCTCATTAAATATGCACATATTTTAACACATTTCAGGAATCGAAATCTGAATTTTGGATAAAGCCAGATTAAAAATTATTGTTTCATTTTGTAGTAATATTAGTATCTAAGGCTTTTACAGAAGGGATATTGGATATCTCTTTTTATCACTTCATAAATCAGAAAATACTGTCAACAGCCCTAAAATATCAATTTTCACCATGTTTTTAGGTATACAATGTTGTATAATTCAGGCTATGAATGATATATGAACAAACCCTTCCGTAAAAGCCTTCATAATATTGATAGGAATATAACTGGAAGGTTTGGTGTATCTATACGTGCTACTGAAGTTGAAATTTCGAACTCAGAGTAGGAGAAAAAACTCATTTTGAGAAAAATACCTTTAAAGATTGCAGTGAGGCGCTAGCTAAACCCTCCTGTTCTTTGGATGATAGCTTGCGCCTCGACGCACTCCGTGAAGGTATTTCATGTTCGGGGTCATTTGTTTTTTGTATAACCTTGCTTCGTGCAAGTGACAATTGTTGTCGTCTTCTCTGTGAACGTTTTTTTCGCCGTTCTTTTGCCATTTTGAGATTTCAATTTCAAGCGGAAAGCTAACCAGGAAGTGTTTTAGCACACCACGTGACGCATCTGAACGAATCACGTTGTCAGAAATTGACACCAGCCAATGAGATTTCATTTCTTGGTTTAAGACCCCTTTGTGCTTTCACAATTGGTTGCTGATACAAAGGAAATGACCATATTTGGATCCGATGAGATTGTGCAGGAGAGACACAGCTTTCTAGCGATACCTCTGTTGACATGGTGCACACAGCGGTCGCGGTACTTTATGTTACGTTAGAATGCTAACTTTTGGTGAATTTAGGAGAAATCTACAGACGCAAATAGACAAACTATAGTAAAATAAACACTTAAATGTGTATTTTGTACGTTTTCCTTCCAAAAGCTTGAAAGAAAACATGTTATAGAATCAAAATAGCACAACATCTCAAAATTGACCAGTACTTGAAAAACGATGTTTTTGCCTGCCGTGTCTCGCCTTAAGAAGGCTTTAAAAATTTGCTTTGCGAGCGGACCAACGGGTTACAAAACTCTGCAGGAATTGAAGATTCCCCTTCCAGGAATAAGGACACTGCAAAGAAGGATGCAATGTGTTAAATTTGAGCCTGGTGTGTTGACAGAGGTCTTTGATTTCCTAAAATTGAAGGCAGATAGATTGACAGACCTTGAAAGGGAGTGTGTGTTGACCTTGGATGAAATGGCAATCACACCAAGTGTGGAGTTAGACATGATTACAGACAAACTGTACGGTGATGTGACTTTACCAGGTCACACAGGGGTGGCAACACATGCTTGTGTGTTTATGTTGGCTGGAAACACAACATGGTGGAAGCAAGTAGTGGCATATCATTACACTGGCAATTCTACCAATGGAGCAGAGTACAGGCCAATAATTATTGATATAATACAGAGGGCAGCATCCATAGGGCTACATGTGCTTGATGTCACCACCGACATGGGTAGCCCTAACCGAGCCATGTGGAAATCCTTTGGGGTGGACCAAAATAAAACATCGGTGCCACATCCAGCAAAACCAGACAGGCAGCTATATTTCATGCCCGATGTCCCACATCTGGTAACAAATTTAAAAAGTGCCCTTGTCCGTGGGCAGGTCTTCATAATTCCTGAGGATGTTGTTAACAGAGAGAACCTCCCCTCTAACGAGGTTTCTGTGGTCCCCATTAAGGACTTATTGACCTTTGAGGAAGGGATGGCCTTAAAAATAGCTCCCCATCTTTCAGCTGCAGCCATCGAGCCAAGTCACTTTGATAAGATGAAGGTTGGTCTTGCTCTAAATGTGTTCAGTAAGGCTACAAGTGCTGGGCTGAAATACATGGTGCAGCAAGAAAACCGCCCTCTGTCATACCTGACGACAGCGTGGTTCCTGGAGCAGGTTGATCGTTGGTTTGATCTGATGTCATCTCGCCATCCAATTACAGCCCTGAGCAGGCTCAAGATGGAGTACCAAAAGGCCATGACCTTCCTCCAGAACATCGTCCATCTGTTTCGTGGGATAAAGATAGGTCAAAAGGGAGGTTGGAAGCCTGTTCAAACATGGGGTGATAATGGCAACAACATCAATTTTGGCCATACAAGAGGAGATGCTTACACAAGGACACAGGTTTGTTTTAACGTCAAGGTTCACACAAGACTGCCTTGAAAATACATTCAGCTGTGTGAGGTCTAAAAATCCTGTCCCAACTCCAGTGGAATTCCATAATGCACTGATAATCATATCTCTGGGGCAGTTCCTCACCACCATCAGCTCTGGGAGCTACCAGGAAGACCACAGTAGCTTTTTGGCAGACTTCCTGGACACAGGGGAGCCAACAATCACTCCATCAGTCAGAGTGGAACAGCTGATGGCGGTGAACAGAGCAGCAGCACCTGACCTCACAAAAACTGAGAAATGTATTCTCTTCCATCTTGCAGGCTACATCATCCACAAAATCATCAAGTTTGCCAGCATCTGTGAAAAATGCAAAATTGCAACAGAGCACCATGATGCTTCTGGTGACAACAGCTTGTTAGTGGACTTGAAAGACTTCAAGGCAGGTGCTCTTTGTCGTCCCTCCCAAGAAGCCTTTGACTTCATTCACCAAATTGAGGAACTATTTAGGACCAAGACTGGTTCCTCCCTCATGCAGCTCCCCAACGCAGTGGGTGTCTTGGAGAAAGAAGCTCAGGCCCTCTCCAGCAGGCTTCCGTCATGCTGTGGAGTTCAACACAAACTCGTAAAAAGATTCATACGGCTGAGGCTGAGAATTGAGGCCAAACAAATCAGAAATTACATAAAATAAATAAAATTAAAAGATGGCCATTTTGGAAGCAAGAGCCAATCCAAAAAGGTGAAAAGGAACAACAGCAGCCAAGCTACCACATCCAGCAACCCCCAAACAGATCCACAGCTGCAATCATTTCCATTAGCCGTTGCAATGGAAATATTTGGACTAAACATTGCTCTTCCACCTGCCAGCACCCAGCTAACATCACTGCCCCTCCACCCGTAACATCACTGCCCCTCCACCTGCCAATATCACTGCCCTCCACCTGCCAGCACCCAGCCAGAGGAGCGCAAACAACAAAAACAATCAAGGTGTCCCGTCATGTACCTGGAAGTTTGGGTTGGCAAAATGGAGTAAGAGAGGGACTTGAAAAACCTTGGTGGCTCTCTACTCATGTTGTTACAGTTGTCTTGGATACATCTCTCAAGTTTTTTTTGTTGCCATGTCCACATCTTTAGAGAATATGAAATAAAAAATGTAAGTGAAATCAACCTCTTCTCTGGAGAACAAACTTTGATTTCTCTGTCTTGTGAGTTTGCAGTCTTGCAGTTTTGCTCCTCCACCTGTAACATCACTGCCCCTCCACCTGCCATACAGTAGGTTACTAACAAGATTACTTATATATAATACAGTGATATCATACATGTTTAGTATGCTTACTTATATAAAACAATAGTATTAAACTTACCTTGTGTTTTCATTCTCACTTAAGTCCCTCTCCCTTTGCCATCAATCCAAAATTAGCTGAGCTGCAACATTATACAGACAGGTAATAATCAACATAATCACAAGGACACAATATGGCTCTGCTAAAAACACTCACTCTTACACGCACCAACGTTATATTTATCTAATATTTAACTCCCTCCACCCCCGCATACAATCCCGTTTAGAAGCCCCTCTTCTCTAATTCAACAACGTTGGACGAAATTACATTAAGAGAACGGAATTTACAATTAAAAGGCTGTTCAACGTGTGTTGCTAACTTGCTTCGGTATCCTAGCTTAATCTGTTATCTGTAAACGTTCCCTAAATCTACTAATTTAGGGATAATCCACTGGCATCCTTTAATACACATGTTAATTTGAATCAGATGTACTGATAATATCCGCAATATAAATCTTTAAACTTCTTCTTACCTTTAAAAGTCCGTCACGAACGGTCTATTATGCTGCAACTCTACAGCTCTGCTAGCCTTGGCGCTAACTTCCGGGGAACGATTGAGAGGCTCCACGATCCGCCATTGCTGTAAAAAAGTGGTCCATTGGAGTGAACGGAGATGACGTAACTCTTCTATTATATGGACCAGACCTAGAGAGAACGAACAAGAGTGATGTAAATCGGGAGGAAAGAAAGTTAATTTAAGTGGAGAAAGATATAAGGAGGCAAGTTTTGTTTTTATACATAGAGCGTCATATGAGCGTGCCTAACTACTACACCAGCTGAGGAGAGCTTCACGTGAAGAGAAGATAAAGTGAGGGAAGAACATTGTTAAAAGAGATGACAAATCAAGTGCAGGCAAATAACACGGGCCATAGTGAGTACCGCGGAAAAAGGACATTTGAATTCTTAGCAGTTTGTTTATAATTATGTATTTTGTGTATAGATGTTGCAACTATACAGAGCTTTAGCAATTGCATGTAACTATGGTCATGCTAATAAAGCTATTGAATTGAATAGGCTACATGCACAGTCACTTCCGCATTCTACTCAGAGCTGCTGATGCATTTCCTGTTGATGAAAAATGACGACCTTCTACACCCGCTGCCTACAAGAGCTTCCGAAATTAAAAATGTCGGATGTTCATCGGATTTGCCGGACGACTAAAGCCCCAGCCAGCAAACTCGATAAAGGCTTCAAATTATATGCTGCGTCATATATACACAACTATGAAGGTAAGAAGGTAACAGGTACTAACCAGCTAGCTTATGCTCCGGGTTATGCTAACGTTAGCTGTCAAAAGCTAGGTAACGCCAGAGCCCTATAGTATAACTACTATTATTATTATTATTATACTATTACTATAGTAGACTACTATAGGGCTCTGGGTAACGCTATGTACTGTTTCTGGTGTTAATTCTTTAAAACATTAGCCATTTTGCTAACAAATACTATCGTTTAATAGCCTTATAGCCTAGCCAAGGTTGTCTTGTTGTTAGCCACACTGCATAATGGTATCGGCTTTTGTAAAGCAATGTTGCCATAGATGTTTTGACGTGAGTATAGATCTAACGCTGTTGCTCTGTTTTTTTTCATTCAGTGTCCAATAAAGACAGGCTGACAGGGCAGGTCAGCGTGAGAGCCTTGTGCTACAGGTCAATGAGGAAGAGCGAGACAGCACACAGTTTGAGTGTAGGCAGGCAACATTGCCACTGTGTTCCCCCCTGTTTATTGAGTTTCAGTTCAGTTAAACATTAGTTTACCTTAAGGGAATCTCAACAGTGTCCTACTTGTCCTACAGTGTCCTACTGCTTTATCACAGCTGATTGGTCAGATATTATTACATTGATTATGGATGTGTAAGTATGGGGGTTCAAATATATAGTCAAAACTGCTTTAATACAATTTTCAAGGCATCTTAGTTTCCAAAGAAAGTTCATTGTGGTATTGTAGGGTAAGAGGGTAACACTAAGCATTCAGGAATACATGCTTCTTCTAGGATAATGGGTCAGTAAAAATAACCAATAATTCTACTTGTGAGGGAAATATTTTGTTTAAGTGTTTGTACCAAAAAGCATTTTGTGTTTCACATAGGTCTGCCATAACTTAGAGCAGGGGTTTAAAGGTTTAAAGGTTTAAAGGTTTAAAGGTTAAAGGGTTAAAGGTTCCGCTTTCCTGTTGGGGGACTGTGACTAACTGCCAGAGGACTTTAACAGACTGTCTTTGTCTCTGAATATTTGTTGTTTTTGTGATTATCGATCAGAAGACGCGCGAAATAGAGGCCCCTCCCGAATTCTCCGGTAGATCGTCTGTGTTTTCTGTGTAATGCTTCAGTGAGTTGGAGGGTTTTCTCATAGCATGTTGTGTAAACGCTTTGAGCTCACTCACGGCCGTTGGCTCTCATTAAACTCAGTGTTTGATATAAAGCGGACTCCAGCCTCCATTTCTTCCATCAACGTTGCTGAGCAGGAAGTTTCTCTCACAGATTGGCGTCACGAACAGGCACCTTCAGATCTTTGAAACATTGGTGAGTACATTTCTATTTTGAGATTGACTCGCCAGCGTTTGAGATCAACGGTGTATTAAAATTACCTGAGAGAACTGAGCTGCTGCATTTTTTTTGGGTTTCTCTACTCATTTACATCTGGAGGCTAATCTATAACCTCAGGAATCGGTGTCAAGGGGATATTGTCCTGGCCGATTTCCCCGTGTTTGTTGCTGGGACAGGTGTCTACGAGCAAACACGGCCTATGTGAAAACTATGAGAATATTTGGGGCTAATGATAACCTAGGAATATCGAATTTCATCGATCTCCTCTGTGTGTGCTTCTTGGAATTAACTCACCAGGCAATTACACACAACAAATATTCAGAGAAACTTTTGAGAGATGCACCAGCAAAGTGGATTTTCTGAATTAGAAGCAATGTCGCAAGATTTGTATTTAAACAAATCGCCGAATTTAGGAGTTTTCAGAGGATAAATAGCATTTCTGCTGAGGTGCCGATTCTCCGCCCCCTGGGGAGAGCTGCACGTAGAAAAAAGGAGCATACAGCATTATCCGCGATTATTGACACTTTTGAACTAAAGAAAGTGCTCAATGTGTGGTTTGAGAATGTTGTATGAATTGCTGAATTTGGCTGTGTTTGCTGATACACGAGAATTATGAGTATTGAGGGCTCTCATAATTAATGGCCCCTCTGAAAGTCTCCCTAATTCGGATTAAAATAGGCTGGAAGAGTTTTTGTCAGGCTGAGTTGTTGAGAGTTTTTATGTTTGTTTGTCTAACTGCAGTGTTTGTTTGTATAATTGTTTCGTGTTTGTTTGTCTACCCGCCGTCTTGTGCATGCGTTGTAACAACTCATAATGAATCAGTCCACAGCCAGGGTAAAATGAACTAAAACTTCAGTTATTTCACCAAAATTAAATGACTTGAGAGAAATAAAACAATAATGTAAAGATGAAAAGCTCAAACAGCTCAATGTTGTATTATTTGTTTCATTTATTCTTAAATCTATGTATTATATGGTAATAATGAATAATAAAAAAACGTAATGTATTGAACACATTCCAAAACAAAGAAGATAAGACAGAACCAGACTCAGACATGAGGACTGGCTTATCTATAGCCAGTTGAGAAGCACTAGAGGTGCTTGTCTCTGTGAGGCCTGATGTACTTATAGGGTTCTGTTTTCTTCAAGGTTGTGTCTTCCTAGTCGAATGTACTTAATGTAAGTCGCTTTGGATAAAAGCGTCAGCTAAATGCAATGTAGTCAGACAGTAATTGAAACTTTTGCGCTGTTGCTGCAAAATGAAAACCTTGTTGATTGTCTGTTTCCAACTGGCCACTGGAATCAGATTATTGATATACGTTGAAGTTCAATTACAGTTTAAATATAGTTTAACATTCTTTATTAAACTGTTTCAAATTATTTCTAGTACAATTGGTCTATACAGACATTACTACAATCCTAATAGTTGTCAAATACTGAGCTTATGAACAATAGAGTAAAGGTCGCTGGTTAAGCCAGGATCAATATACTTGTTGAGGTTTTATTGTGCACATAATAAATGTGTTTAGATGAATTGAGCAATTTTTTAAAGGAGTATAATGTTGCAATTTTTAAGATAAGTAATTGCAGTTCAAAGGTAGATGTTTTTTTTCTCCTTCTCTCGTTCACGAGCACACAAAATAAATCATAAACATTTCCAAATCCGAACAGACAGAGAAGTAAACTAAACTATTTTGCTCTTCATTTTTAAATGGGATTTTCCGCTACATAACAGAAGACTTAATACAGGACTTAAAGAACATTTTAAAGACAAGTCATGGAGAGGTTTGCATTTTGGACGGAATCTCCCCTTTCCTCTGCTCCTAAAATCCTGCACCCGAGGTCAATCACAGGCGTGACCTTTGGAGGGGCAGAGAATCTGAGCAAGACCACAGAGCGACCATTGGGGGTTTTATGGCCTAAAGGCACAAAGAGGAACATCTGGCTACCCCCAACCAAACAAACACACACACACACACACACACACACACACACACACACACACACACACACACACACACACACACACACACACACACACACACACACACACACACACACACACACACACACACACACACACACACACACACACACACGTGTAAGTGATTTACACTTACTAAATCAGCCTACTATCACCTAAAGAACATATCTAGGATTAAAAGACTAATGTCACAGCAGGATCTGGAAAAACTTGTCCATGCCTTTATCTTCAGTAGACTGGACACTGCAATGGTGTTTTCACAGGTCTCACTAAAACATCTATTAGAAAGCTGCAGCTGATTCAGAACGCCGCTGCTCGAGTCCTCACTAACACTAAGAAAGTGGATCACATCACTCCTGTTCTGAAGTCTTTACACTGGCTTCCTGTGTGTCAAAGAATAGATTTCAAAATACTGCTGCTGGTTTATAAAGCTTTGAATGGTTTAGGCCCAAAATACATTTCTGACCTCCTGCTAAATGATGATCCATCCAGATCTCTCAGGTCTTCAGGGACTGGTCAGCTTTCTGTCCCCAGAGTCAGAACCAAACATGGAGAAGCAGCGTTCAGTTATTATGCTTTTAATTGAACTAGTCATATTTTAGACCGCACTGTAACTTTTATCCATGTAACTTCTCCTTTTTAATGTTAAATTGAACTATTCATATTTTAAATTGCACTGTAACTTTTATCCATGTATTTGTCCTTTTAATGCTTATTTTATTAACTTTTCTTTTAATGCTTAATGTCTTTCATTTTTTGTAAGGCACTTTCAATTGCCTTGCGTTGAAAGGTGCTATATACATCTGATGGAGATGGATAGG